>NW_026885344.1:0-6384 GCF_032173495.1 Musca vetustissima | reverse complement strand
TGCTTGTTAAATATTGACGTTTCAGATTTAAATAAAGCTTTCATATATAATTTCGTTCGATTTTATGTAAAAACTCCTCATGACAAATAAATCCAACAGTATATTTTGTGTTCCTTTTTGGGGTAGTAACCCAATCACCCAGTAACTAGCTATTATCTTAATATATAAAAGAGTGACTGACAGATCATCGCTCAGACGAAACGGCTGAAGCTGGTAGCTTGAAATTTTGAGTGTAGGTTGTTGTCGGTGTGATATAAGGCTGGGATTTTGGAATTTCGAACAAGAAGTGTACGAAAAGTACTAAAATGTACCAAATATGGTACCCTCTGTATTAGGCGAACGCGAAGAGCCAGATTTCTGAAATTTGGAATGTAAGTAACTGATGGAACGTTAGAAAGCTGTACAAAAGGGTTTTTGGAAATTCGACTTATAAGTGTACTAAAAGTACTAAACTTTACTAAATTTAGTTTTAATTGGATATTTATTGAACATATATAGCTAGAATCTTGAAATTTTATACGTAATAAATGTTAGGAAGTGATGTTGATGTATGGAAATGGTTTAAGAAATTATGTGTATAAAAAGTACAAAATAGTACTAAATTTGGTACTATTTGCATTTAGTTGAGTGTATAGAGATGGAATCCTGAAAAACGGAATTTGGACTACTATTGGAGTAAAGGATTGAGGTAGATTTAAAAAATTGTACTTTTGTGTACGAAAAGTACTTAATGGTACTAAATTTGGTGCAAGTTGGATTTCGGTTCACAGATAGAGCTGGAGTTTTGAATTTGGGAATTAAATGACTGCAGTGTAGGATTGAGTTAGTTTTGGAAATTCGAACTTATTGGTAGGAAAAGTACTAAATGTTATAAAATTTAGTACAATTTGGATTTTTAATTTTGAATAGATATTTTTAGAAATTCGTATTTATGTATAAAAATTGCATTTGGGTGAACGAAGAGAGCTGAAAACCTATAATTTTTAATAATGGTTGGTGTTAGAGTATAAAATTAAGATATGGGAGCATAGTACTTATGTGTACTAAATGTTACTATATTTTGTACAACTTGATTACGTGTGAACAGATAGAGTTGGACTTTAGAATTTTGAAATTAAAATTACTGTTGGAGTGTAGAATTGACGTAGTTTGGGAAATTCTTAAATATAGAAACAAAAAGTACTAAATTGTACCAAATAGTTTACAAAATGTTTTTGTATGAGCGTATAGGATTGAGATCCTGAAATTCTGAATTAAAATTACAGTTGGAGTACAAGATTGAGATGTCGGTAGTTTTAAAATTTCGTCATTATGTGTACTTAATGGTACTAAATTTGGTACAATTAAAATTTGAGTGAACGGATAAAGATGGAAAACTTAAATTTTTAATGAAAATTAATGGAATTTCGTACTTATGAATACGAGAAGCACTAAATGGTACTAAATATGGTACAATTAGTTTTGTGTGAGCGGGAATCCTAAAAATTGGAATTAGAATTATAGTTGGAGTGTAGGATTGAGGCATGGAGGTAGTTTTGAAAATGCGTAATTATGTGTATTAAATGGTACTAAGTTAGGTATAATTTAGATTTGAGCGAAAGGATAGAGATGGAAAACTTATATTTGAAAATAAAATTACTATTAGATTACAGGATTGAGGCAGTGTTGGAAATTTGAACTCATAAGTACGAAAAGTACTAAATATGGTACAATTTGGATTTATATGAACGGATAGGGATGGGATCCAGAGATTTATGATTTAAATCACTGTTGTGGAATTGAAGACATTTTGGAAACTCGCACTTACGTTTACGAAAAGTAATAATGGTACTTAATTTGGTACAATTTGAATGTTGGGGAACGGATAGAGCTGGAAGCCTTAAATGTGGACTTAAGGTTATTATTGGAGTGCATGACTGAAGTATTTTAGAAAATTTGTACTTATGGATACCAAAAGCACAAAATTTGGTACAATTTGGATTTTGGTTAACGGGTAGAACTCGAATCCTGAAAGTTGCAACTTAGGTTACTGTGGGAGTGTATGATTGATATAGGTTTGGAATATGGGTACGAAAAGTACAGAATGGTACGAAATCTGGTACAATTTGTGAATAGAATTATTAAATTAGAATATTGAGATAGGTTTGGAATGTGGATACGAAAAACACAGAATGGTATCAAATCTGGTACAATATGGTTTTTAATGAACAGGCAGAGCTGGAATTCTTAAATTTGGAATAACGATTACTATTTGAAAGCAGGATTGAAGTACATTTGGAAATTCGACTTAAGAGTACAAAAAGTACTAAATTTGGTACAATTTGGACTTTGGTGGAATTAAGATTATTGTTGAACTGTAGGATTGATGTAATTTTAGAAATGTTTACTTATGAGTATGAAAAGTTCCAAATGTGAAACAATTTGGATTTGGCTGGATCCTGAGATTTCGAATTTAGATTACTGTTGAAGTGTAGTATTGAGCTATAGAGACAACTTTGGAAACTCGAATTTTGTATGTAATAAATTTACAGGAAGTTAAATAAAAAACCAGTAAGGAAAGTAGTAAAGTCGGACGGGGTCGACTATATGATACCCTTCACCACTATGGGTATATTAAGCAGGACTATTAACATTAAATTGGATGAAATAATATATGTGATATTTATCTAAATGTGAATCTAAATAGGTCATACGTTGGGCTATGTCTGTACTTCTAGGAAACGCAACTACGTAATTCTATGATCAATTTTGAACGTTGTGCAAAATTTGATGTGAATCTGACTAACATGAGGAGTTTGATGCGAAAATATACAGTGGCTCCATCGAATAATCGGACAAGTGGTTGCCAGATATAATAATGCTATACATTTCAAAAAAATTGTCTAAATGTGTAGTTTTTTTCGCTTTTATTTACTCATTATTTACTTATATTTCTGAACAATACAAAAAACAACAACTTTTCTAGTGATAACAGTAAATTTCGTCAGAAAAACAAAATTAACTCAATTTATTGTGTTCAACGCAAAATCGGACAAAGCAAAGTATCAATGTTAAAAAATTAAACAATCGAAAAATTAATATTTAGTTGCATATCCTTTGTTGTCCAGAACGGCCTGTAAACGCTTCGGTATTGATTTGACCAAATTCTGGCATACCTCCGGCTCTATGGAGTTCCACGATTCCAGTAAAGCCACCTTAAGCTGTACCAAGGAGTTAAATTTTTTTCCATACACTCTCCTAGCTAATTCTTCCCAAAGATGCACAATTACGTTAAGGTCTGGGCTCTGTGCTGGTGTTTGTATAAGTTTTCGGGAGTTATGGATCAACCAAAGCTTTGCAACACCTGATGTGTGCTTGGGATCGTTGTCTTGATAAAAGGCAAAGTTGTTCGCGATTCCCAATTTGTCTGCACTTTGCTTTACATTTTGTTTTAAAATGTTGAGGTAGACAAAATTGTCCATTTTACCATCAATAAAATGCAAATTGCCTACCCCCGCACTCGACATGCAGCCCCAAACCATAACAGAACCTCCTCCGTGCTTAACAGTGGCTTTTGTATTCTTATGATTAAATTCAGCATTTGGCTTACGCCACACATACATCTTTCCATCTGACCCGTGCAAGTTAAATTTGCTTTCGTCAGTAAACAGAACCTTAATATAATGAAAACTATCAATAGAAATGCATTTTAAGATGATCTATCATCAAATTACCTGCTTCCAAAAATCTTCTGGTTTTAGTAAATACTCCTTTTGTCCGATTATGCGATGGAGCCACTGTATATGGAAGCTCCATCCAAATATTATGTGATTTCAAGCAAACTTGTCACAGGTATATTAATTTCAGAACGTTTTGTTCCTATTGGTTCCTTGGTGCGTCAATTACTTAAAATACGTGAGCTATATAGAAATCTGGACCGATTTTCTCGAAAATTGGCAGACATCAGTCTAGGCTCAGTTCATTACGTTATGCCAAATTTCATGCAAATCGAAGGATATATAGGGACTTTGGTGTACCATTTACATGAAATCGGACGAAACTATATATGGGAGCTATATCTAAATCTGGACCGTTTTTCTCGAAACTTGGCAGACATCATTCTAGGCTCAATTTAGTACGTTATGCCAAATTTCGTGCAAATCGAAAGATATATACGGAGTTTGGGGCACCATTTACATGAAATCGGACGAAACTATATATGGGAGCTATATCTAAATCTGGACCGATTTTCCCGAAACTTGACAGACATCACTCTAGGCTCAATTCAGTATGTTATACCAAATTTCGTGCAAATCGATAGATATATAGGGACTTTGGTGTACCATTTACATGAAATCGGACGAAACTATATATGGGAGCTATATCTAAATCTGGACCGTTTTTCTCGAAACTTGGCAGACATCATTCTAGGCTCAATTTAGTACGTTATGCCAAATTTCGTGCAAATCGAAAGATATATACGGAGTTTGGGGCACCATTTACATGAAATCGGACGAAACTATATATGGGAGCTATATCTAAATCTGGACCGATTTTCCCGAAACTTGACAGACATCACTCTAGGCTCAATTCAGTATGTTATACCAAATTTCGTGCAAATCGATAGATATATAGGGACTTTGGTGTACCATTTACATGAAATCGGACGAAACTATATATGGGAGCTATATCTAAATCTGGACCGATTTTCACGAAACTTGGCAGACATCATTCTAGACCTAAATGATTAGGCTGTACCAAATTTCGTGCAAATCGAAAGATATATAGGGACTGTTTACATTAAATCGGTTAAATATATATATGGGAGCTATATCTAAATCTGAACCGATTTTTCCCAATTTCAATAGGGTTCGTCCTTGGACCGAATAAGTGACCTATGCCAAATTTCATCCCATTCGGATCATAAATGCGACCTGTACTTTGTTTACAATTTAACATCTACAGACGGACAGACGGACCGACGGACGGACGGACATGCATAAATCGACTCAGAAAGTGATTCTATGCATATTCTCAAAAGGAACCATGTGTCTATCTCGTGTCCTTTTGCCTGTTACAAACATATGCACAAAGACATAATACCCTGTACCACAGAGTGGTGAAGGGTATAATGAACTAAATTTGAAATGTGCGTCACTGACGGAGAGTTAGAAAGAAATTTTTGGTATTAACTGGTACTGAATTTAGTGGTGGTGATGACGATCAGTGGCGACATCCGAAAATATAGTCTTTCCTGCCTTACTCCTCGGCGGACAATGCCATACATTCCCCGTACATAAAAAGTTGTTTTTTATAAAGCAACAAATTGGGATTCAGCCTGACTATTTTGCAAAAACAAAAACATTTTTGTATGTATTCCCTTTCCGCATAGGAAGTAGCGGGCACTTTGCTAGCAACTATATTATAGCAGACAATTGATATTTTTTGAACAACTGGGTCATGTGATATATTTGTGTAATACAAATACATATGTATTTGTAATGAAAATGTTATTAAATTAATAAATTCCATTTCGATGTTTCCAGCAGAAACTGAAATACGAAAAATACCATACACTTTGGTTTTGCTGGGACCTTGAAAATACCGAAAAATATATAGAACACAAGTGAATAATTTTTAAGTTATACAAAATTAAGTATTCTGTCTATCTGAATTCTGGCTATAAAGTTGGTCATTTATCTGAAATAATTGGATATTATTTAGAAGGTATGTACGGAGTACCTAACCACTCCTATAATTGCACTATCAGATCCACTAATTGTTTGAATACTAAACAAAGACGCAGGCGATTCACAAAACTTCAAATCAACGTTGGGATGAACACAAAGCCGCTAAGTAAAAGTCAAAGATAATAGAAGTAATTGTTAAAAGAGATTGATGATTATATCAAATTTATTAAATTGGTTCAACCAATTTTAAAATTTAAATTTAATAAAACGTTATTATTAATTTTAACTTTAAACAAAGTATTTTAATTTGAACAACTGGTAACCAAACCTACTGGTATCTAAAAATAAATGATTAAAAATCCCCTAACTAGGCAATTCTTATATTTTTGTTTAACTGTCTTGATTTTGACATTTATCATTTTAGATATTATAAGGCATTCAGTTCCCGTTTTCATTCCGAACATGATTGTATAACTACACTTTACTTTATATAATGCTTAAAGTGTAATTTACTACGAATGGTGTATTTATGCCAGCTACCATTGGCTTTCAACGTTCTGCTTCTTAACGATATACGCATTTCCACTGTAAAAGCTGTCATGAACAAAAAAAAGTAGATAATGTTCACAATGTATTAAATGCTACATACATACCTCTGCATGTATACGGTGAGTGTTGAAATAAGACTTTTTCCAGATGTGTTGTTGTTTCACAT
>NW_026885343.1:0-6364 GCF_032173495.1 Musca vetustissima | reverse complement strand
TAACGTACTGAGTTGAGTCTAGAATGATGTCTGTCAAGTTTCGAGAAAATCAGTCCAGATTTCTATATAGCTCCCACATATAGTTTCGTCCGATTTCATGTAAATGTTGCACCAAAGTCCCTATATATCTTTCGTTTTGCACAAAATTTGGCATAACTTACTGAATTGAGCCTTGAGTGATGTCTTCGTTGCTTCGTGAAAATCGGTCCAGATTTAGATATAGCTCCCTTTTATTACAGATTGATTTTAAGTAATGGACGCACCAAGAACCAATAGGAACAAAACGTTCTGAAATTAGTATAACCTATCCTGTGACAAGTTTGTTTGAAATCGCTTAATCCATATATATTTTCGCCCGATTTCAAGTAAATTGGGCATCAAACTCCTCATGTTAGTCAGTTTGACATCAAATTTTGCACAACGTACAAAATTGAGCATAGAATTATGTAGTTGCGTTTTCTAGAAGTACAGACATAGCCCAACGGATGATCTATTTATATTTGTTTGAAGTCGATTTACATACTTTATGGATAGATCTAGGTAGATTCACATTTAGATAAATATCACATATTTTATTTCATCCAATTTCATGCTAATAGTCCTATTTAATATACCCAGTTTGTTTGTATGTTACCGATAGACGCGAAAACCGCTGAACAGATCTTAATGAGATTTACACTGTATGTGGGGGCATGCCCTGAAAGTAACATAGGCTATATAAACTTTTAAAATTCCGCGCGGATGCGGAGTTATAGCATCAATAATAAACATACCTCAAATTTTCTGAACATGTAATATGCGTTTATCTTAAGAACGGTTACAGATAACGCATTCAAAATTTATCTGTATATCGTAGGTGTGAATACACATTATTCATAAAAATATGAGCGAGATAAGATCGGTGGAAATTCACTCTCCGTTACACTTAAATAATCTTCATATAGAAAATAACAAATGTTTTGTTTCTAGACTCAAAAACCGTTAAACAGATTTTACTGAGATTTTTACCGCACATCATGTCATCCGAGGAAAATAATATAGGCTACATAAACTTCCAAAATTTCGCGTGGATGTGGTGTTATCGCATCGGATGTAATTATACATTTGAACTAATATTAATTTTCTATGCTTATATCTTATGAAGGGTTACAGATTCCCACTTCAAAATTTGTCTGAGTAACTTGGTAGCAAATACGCATCATCCCTATAAAAATTGGCGCGGTACAATAGGGAAAAAATGTACTCCTAACTGCATTTAATTAATCTAAATGTAGAAAATGGAAACTCTTTTGGTTGTTGACACAAAAACCGCTAAATAGATTTTACTGAAATTTTCGCAGTAAGTCATGCCAACCCATGTAGATAGGCAAGATAAACTTCGAAAATTCCGCGATAATGAGGAATTATAGAATCAACAGTAATCATACCTCTGAACTAATATTCATTTTCTACGCATATATTTGAATATCTTAAATAAATCGGCTCACACAAATTTGTATGGCACGCAGATAATTACATACTAATCGTAAGTGACCAGGAATTAACAAAATTGGTCCAAATCGATAATGTTCGACTCATTATTTTTGGTCCTTTTATGTATTATCAGTAATGGTAAAAACCACCAGTTCAGCAATTCCGCTAACGTCTGCTGTTTTTCATTTCTAAATTATCTACATATTGGAATAAAATTTGTGTGAAATGGAAAATTTTTGACATTGTAATTTTTACAATTTGCAATTTGTGAAAAAAAATGTTTTTTGTTGTTTTTTTTTTAATTTTAAAAATTCAACCACCATTGAAGAAAAAGACTATGAATTCAATATGGGAGATATCCAAAAGAGAAATGGTGATTGGGGAATAAAAGTTATAAAAGACCGAAATCTGTGGTGGCTTATCATTTCAGTTGATATATTTAGAGAAAATTACTAACTCAAACGCCACAAATCCTATCTTCGGACTTTCTTAAGAATAACAATCCTACATCTAGATTCGGTAAAAATATTATGATGTGATGTGAATTTTTCTTGGCTATGAAACAATTAAAAATGCACAACTCAAACTTAACAAGGTTCATACGTCAGGTATCTAAGCTATATTAATCGGAGTGAGAAATGGATCCAAATCATATCATGGGGAAATAGTTGAGAATAAAAACATAAAATAAATAAAATAAAAAATAAAACAAAAAACATAAAAAATTGCTGTAAAGTAAATGAAGGATTGTAGTGGTCTTTGAACGATTAATGAAAAACCTGTAAATATTGAAGAAAATATATTTATGTTTGGACTATTACAAGTGATTAGAAAAGTCAAGCTAAATTTGTTTTTAATATTGCCACCGTTATTCAAAGATCATTTAAAAATGTATTTGTAATCTATTGAATATAATACTAAGACCTAGACCGGCTGCTACGAAATTATTACTGATACTACACTACGAAATACCTACAAATAGTTTTCGACGTTAACTATCCAATGTTAATAACTTTAGTAGAAATCGGTTTAGATTTAAATATATGTTTTTGTCCGATTTAATGTAAATGGTGTACCAAAGTCGCTATGTATATATTTAGATTTGCACGAAACTTTGCACAGTGCACTGAATTAAGTCTAGAACGAAGTGCGTTAAGTTTTTTTGAAATAGGTTCAGATTTATATATACCTCACATATATATTTTCGTCCAATTTTATGTAAATGGTGTACCAAAGCACCTATATATCTTTCGATTTCCTCGAAATTTGGCATAGCGAAATAAATTCAGTCTAGAATGATGTGTGTTAGGTGTTTTAAATAGGTTCATCTTTAGATATAGCTCCCATGTATATATTTTCGTCCAATTTTATGTAAATGGTGTACCAAAGTCCCTATATATGTTACGATTTCCACGAAATCTGACAAGGCGCACTGAATTAAGTGTAGAATGAAGTGTTTTAAGTTTCGTGAAAATCGGTTCAGATTTAGATATAGGCCCCATATATATATTTGTCTGATTTAATGTATATAGTGTACCAAAGCCCCTATATATCTTTCGATTTGCACGAAATTTGGCATGGCGTACTAAATTAAGTCTAGAATGATTGTTCGATTTTATGTAAATGGTGTACAAAGCCTCTATATATTATTCGATTGACACGAAATCTGGCATAGCGTACTGAATTAAGTGTAGAATTATGGGTGTTAAGTTTCGATTAAATCGGTTCAGATTTAGATATAGCTCCCACATATATTTGCGTCTGATTTAATGTAAACTGTGTACCAAAGCCTCTATATATCTTTCGATTTCCGCGAAATTTGGTATGACGTACTGAGTTAAGTCCAGTCATATATATATATATATATGATATATATTTACGTCCGATTTTAGTTAAATGGTGCACCAAACTCCTAATGTTTGTCCGATTGACATAAGATTTTGCACAACGTAACAAATTGATACATATTTTTCATATATATTTCGAACGGGTGTTTGATTGAGATTGTAAGCAAAAGACCCTAAATCTGCTGAATGAATTTATATTTAGCATAGGTTGCAGAAAGGCATATGTATGTTCCTTCGAGGAAACATAGACATGAACTTGTTAGGATACATATGAACAATGTACCCAAAGTGGTGAAGGGTGTCATATAGTTGGCCCAGTCCGACTGTGCTACTTTCCCTACTGGTATTCTATGTGGTTGTTGTTGAATTGTATTTGTTGTAGTTTTGCAGTTACCTTGTATAATTGTACCATGCATAAACATTGATAACACGCAAACGTTATCATTAATATATCTACAAATTCACGCACAAGATATTTACAATATTTGTTCGGAAATTAATTAACATTTTAATTGACTAAAGTGAATATATGGACATAATATATAAGTGGTTATATATGTAAATTAAATACATACATCATATATGTGTGTGTATATAAATTGCAATTGTTTACTATTGATATTATTTGATAAATTATGTTAATGCTGTGATTATTGCCTTGTTATGTGCCAATAATATAAATAAATTATAATCAATAAGCCACGATTATTGTGAGCCAGTCACACATGCTATAAAAATAAATTCTTTACCACTTTAAATAATATTTTTAGGGAAGATTACACTGTGCGACACGAAAATTGTTCAGGGGTTCTAATGTACCAATTTTGTTTAGTTGGAGTCCCTGGACCACGAAAATACCTTTGGTTTTTCTGGGTCACTTCGAAAATTAATTTTATAACGGTAAATATAGAGAAAAAGCGGTTGAAATGTGAAAAAATACGCATAAAATGACAAAATTTATTTTTCTTCGGACTGTACGATAAAATTATGATATCAAGCCATATAAGTTTTATTATATTACGGGGAAGAAAATTTAATTAGCTTTCGAAAATGATAAAAATCAAAAAAAAAATCGGTTAAAAAATGATTGACTTATACACATTTTGGTATTGAATTTATGCATATTCTCTAAAGGAAATATGGGTCTATCTCGTCTCCTTTTGCCTGTTGCAGACTTAACGGTTTGTAACAGGAAACGATACAGACCCATATTTCCTTTAGAGAATATGCATAAATTCAATACCAAAATGTGTATAAGTCAATCATTTTTTAACCGATTTTTTTGATTTTTATCATTTTCGAAAGCTAATTAAATTTTCTTCCCCGTAATATAATAAAACTTATATGGCTTGATATCATAATTTCATCGTACAGTCCGAAGAAAAATAAATTTTGTCATTTTATGCGTATTTTTTCACATTTCAACCGCTGTAATGTTATAGCTACACCAATGTTTATAATATAATTTATAACGAACCACCTTAATATCTTTCTTTTCTATAAATTATAACGAACCACCTTACTATTTAATTGTCAATCTTTCTTTTCACTCATTCGTAAACAAAACAAATTGAACTTCCGTAATATTTAACTAATTAATTATCATTAACTGCAAATAATTGGGTCAACTTACAAAATACAACTTACAAAAACTAAATAATAATTCATATTGTCAAATAAGCATTTATTATAAGTTCAATCACTTTTTAAAATTAAAATTCAAAATCATCAATTCCAAAGAACTGGGTCACAATAGTAACAGTTCTTCGGAATTATTAAAATTAAGATAAGCATTATTCTCATGTAAAAATCATATATAAGCATCGATAAAAATTGTAAAATATCAGTTAGTGTTCAATTTTGAAAATAAATTAACATCTCTCGAAACTTAAAACCGTGTTTTTTTTTTTAAATAAAAAAACCGGTAAAACTAAACTGGCGCAGTCGGTAGGATCCGCGAAATACATTACGAAGGATATGTATTTACGTTTCAACGTTTTATCGCGGAATAAAAAGGATCTATAAAAATAGATCCTCCGGAGTTTAAAAAAAAAGGATACTAGAAAATAATATCCTTATCAGTGACAAAAGTTCACATCCACGAACTAAGGACGAATATTAATCGATAATATTCCTTGTCGTGTAAAAAAAAAGGATCCGCGTAATACTTAACAAAAGTTTACGGTTTCACGCGGAATCAAAGACAGAAAGGACCTAAAAAATAGATCCTCTACTATTTAAAATAAGGATTATTAAATAATAATATCCTTATTCGTTCGCGAATTTAAAAAAAGGAATATTAATCGATAATATTCCAATTCGTGATTAAAAAAATATTATACGTGGAATCAAGAACAAAGGACCTAAAAAATAGATCCATTAAAAAAAGGATTATTAAAAAGTTATATCCTTATTTATTCCGCGAAATAAAAAATAAAAGAATATTAATTGCTGATATTCGAAAAAAAAAAATAGACAAAAAAAAAAACTAGTGACAAATTAACAAACAAACAAAAGAAGATTTCCAAAGATTTTCCAAAGACGCAGATTTCCAAAGACGTTGATCTCCAAAGACGCAGATTTCCAAAGAAGCAGATTTCAATAAAGAAGAGAAGCAGTATACTAAAAGGACGCATAAAAAGGACGAGGCCGAGTGAATTTCCAAAAACTTTGTAAGATTAAAATATGATATATTTTTATTAATATAATTAACATAACTATATAATAAGGAACTACCATACATATTTTTTACATTTTTTTTTTTTTAATTTGTTTTCACCTTGAATTATTTAAAAACAAAAATCCATGAGCGAATCTGAAATTTCGGACTACCCTTCAGACTTAGATTACGAAATAGAACCAGAATTTATCGACTATATAGAACAAACTCTCGATTCAGGATTTGAATCAGCGGACGGTTATTTAACTGACATTAACGATAATATCAGACTAGAAGTCAATAATCAAACAAGAAATCGTTCTAGAAACAGGATAATTAATAGAAAACGTAGACTTCAGAGAAGAAATTTATAAAAACAAAATGC
>NW_026885342.1:0-6526 GCF_032173495.1 Musca vetustissima | reverse complement strand
CCACATCAGAGTACATGCAGTCATAATTTGGTATCAATTTGAAGGTCAACAAATTCTCTTGGATACATTATCAACTTCTTGGGTATATGTCCTTCAGGAGCAAGTATATACTCCCCAGTAATTTTTCACACACAAGTAAGGGTCCATTCGACCCGTTAAATATTGAACGATCTTTATCAATACAAGCATGCTTATTCTTTGGCACGATCCTCTTCTCCATGTAAAATTTCACGAGGTTCGGACCATAACTACGGCCTCTGGAGCTATCAGAAAAATCGACAAAAATTAAGTATTTGGCCTATTTAATCCCTTCCCGATCCCGATCTTTACCAAAAACAATAGGAGTCTTCATTGGGCCGAACCTATCCTCCGTGCAAAATTTGGTGAAGATTGGTCCATAACTGTGGCCTGTATTGTGTTTACAAATTATAATTGATAGACGGACGGACGGACACACATGTCCAGATCGACTCAGCTAGTCGAGATATGACGATCGGTATACTTAAAGGTGGGTCTAGGACCAATATTTCGCTGCGTTACAAACTCTTGGGGCTGCACAAAGCTATAATACCATGACAACATAGTTGTGTAGGCTATAATTATTTATAAATAATAATTTTTATAGGTTTACGTTGCGTATACATGTTACCCTTAGTCATACGCCCCCTGGTACTCTTAAAAATTACTGCAAAGAATATGTTTTTTTTTTCTCAAGAAGTTGTTTGTTTTTATTGCGGAAATATATTTTTGAAACCCTGAGGGTTCTATTTCCTTAAATATTCCAAATTCCCGTAATTTTTCGGATCACTCTTATACATCATCATATATTTTAACAATCCATATTTAATAAAGCCTGCAGCAGCCATTGAGATATATTGAGACATTTTTATGTTTCAGGATATTTGCAGAAAAGTGACTATGTGTGAGTGTGCGTGAGAGTGTATGAAGGCACTGCCTGTGCAATTGTTTTTCTTGTATATGTGATATATGCATACATATGCTCGTCTGATTAAGAATGCACATATTTATAAATATATTTCCACAACTGAGTGCGGGCAGTGCACAGAAAAGACAAAGCGTATATGGCATTTTTATAATAACAACAGCAACAAGAAATAGGAAGGTATGATTACATTGTATAACACTGGAATATGAGTTATGTCCAAAAGAACCACGCCTTGTAATATGCTTCAAAAATATTATTTAAAAAATTCACGCTCTGTGATAGGCTTAAGAAATATTTTTTTAAATATCCATGCCTTGTGATAGGCTTCAGAAATAATTTTTTAAATATCCATGCCTTGTGATATGCTTCAAAATTAATATTTAAAAAATCCAAGCCTTGTGATATGCTTCAAAAATAATTGAAAAACCCACGCCTTGTGATATGCTGTAAAAATAATTTTAAAAAATCCACGCCTTGTGATATGCTACAATTTTTTTTATAAAATCCACGCCTTATGATATGCGATAAAAATAAGTTGTAAAAATCCACGCCTTGTGAAATGCTTCAAAAATAATTAAAAAACCCACGCCTTGTGATATGCTACAAAAATATTTTTTTTTATAAAATCCACGCCTCATGATATGCTATAAAAATAATTTTTTATAAAATCCAAGCCTCATGATATGCTACAAAAATATTTTTTTTTATAAAATCCACGCCTCATGATATGCTACAAAAAAAATTATAAAATCCACGCCTCATGATATGCTACAAAAAAATTTATAAAATCCACGCCTCATGATATGCTACAAAAATATTTTTTATAAAATCCACGCCTCATGATATGCTAAAAAATATTATTTTATAAAATCCACGTCTTGTGATATGCTATAAAAATAAGTTTTAAAAAATCCAAATAATAAAATAATCTACACCATGTGATATGCTATAAACATATTTTTCTTAATCTACGCCTTGTGATATGCTATAAAAATATTTTTTTATAAAATCCACGCCTTAAGTTATACTACAAAAATATATTTCTTTTAAACAATTAATTTTATGTAATTGTTTCTTTATTGCAAAGAAATGAAAACGACAACGTCACTCCAGGGATTTATTTTTAGACTGTCGTATGTGTGGCTATTTATGTGTGTATTTTGTTATCCTCCAGGTACCAGAAGGTTTAAGTTAATCCGCCTATTAATATTACTATCCTTTTTTGCATTACTTTTTTATTTTATATGGAATTTGTTGAGAAATTTTATTCATTGAATTTTTTATTATTTCAGTTTCCTTTTTTTGTTATTGATCAGCTTACATGGGTCATAAATGTTATTCGGTTCATGTTATAGTTGTTGTATTCATATAAATCGTTTTATGAGCGGAGTGGATGGATGACAAGGAAATGAAGGTGAACCATAGCTATTCAACTAAAGTAGAACGCAATAAATATGATTAAGTCGTTGAGTGATTTGGGGTGGGGATCGTCATAAAAATATATGTATACCCTTCACCACACTGTGGTACAGGGTATTATGTCTTTGTGCCCATGATTGTGACAAGCAAAAGGAAACGAGATCTACACATCTACACACAAAATCACTTTATGAGTCGATTTATGCATGTCTGTCCATGAAAAATTGTAAACAAAGTACAGGTCGCATTCATGATCCGAATTGGATGAAAATTGGCGCAAGGCACTTATTTGGCCCAAGGACGAACCATATTGAAATTGGTTCAGATTTATATATAGCTCCCAAAGTAATTTTTTGCACGAAGTTTGGCATAGCGTACTGAATTGAGCCTAGACTGATGTGTGCAAAGTTTCGTGAAAATCGGTGCAGATTTAGATATAGCTCTCATATATACTTTCGTCCGATTTTATGTAAATGGTGTACCAAAGTCCCTATATATCTTTCGATTTGCACGAAATCTGGCACAGCGTACAGAATTGGGCCTAGAATGATGTTTGTTAAGTTTCGTGGAAATCCGTTTAGATTTAGATATAGCTCCTATATATATCTTCGTCCGATTTAAGGTAAATGGTGTACCAGAGCCCCTATATATTTTTCGATTTGCACGAAATTTGACATACCGTACTGAATTAAGCCTAGAATGATGTGTGTTAAGTTTCCTGAAAATCGGTTCAGATTTAGATATAGCTCCCATATATAGTTTCGCCCTTATTTAGGTAAATAGTCCACTAAAGTCCCTATATATATTTCGAGTTGCACGAAATTTGGCATAGCATACTGATTTAGGTCTAGAATGATGTGTGTTAAGTTTCGTGGAATTTCATGTAGCTCCTACATATAATTTCAAATTCAATGTAAATGGTTCACCAAAGTCCCTATACATCCTTCAATAACATTTAAATATAGTTCACATGCGATGTCTGTTAGAATGCCATGTTGAATATACCCAAAGTGGTGAAGAATAACATACAGTCGGCCCCGTCCGACTTTACTGGTTTACTGGTTTAAAATTTATTTTTGAAAGACCTTGGATTTAAAAAAAAATTTAAAGACTATCATCAGACGTGGATTTTTTTAAATTAATTTTTCAATGCCTACAAATGTTCGCGAATTTTTTTTCAAGTAGCAATCCTATGAATTTTGTCTCTTGTCACATTTTCTTTTCATTAAGTGGCACAGATTTATACCTTTCCGAATTAACATTCCAAGGCTCAAGTGGATGTAAAATAATTCGATTTTTTGCTGTTGTTGCTTTCTGCTTAAAACCTTTTAATACGCTTTTCATGTTCTTTTTTTTGCTTTCTTTCTTCTTTCATTTTTTGGAGGATTTTCAGTTTGCTTTGCCTACACCTGCCAGCCACGGTGTAAGTGCGCTTATCGTGGGTTGGTATGGTGTCAATTGCCTGCCAACCATCCAGCTAAGATATAAAAAAGACAAAAATTTGTTGAATCAACATTAATGCTCATTAACGAGCATTTGAGCAAAAGAATGCCATGGAAGGAGAAGATCAAATTGGAACAGACAGAAATAATTTTAGGTTTTCGTTGTATTTTTTTCCTTGCAAAGAAAATTCCGAAATCATGAGATTTCTCATTAAGGAATCATTTAAATCAATGTCATTTATTGGAATTTTTAATGAGACAATAAAACATCATTGAGGACATTGTAATTTTGTCGAATGGCAAAGTTGAAAAATGACTGGAAATGGGACTTCGTGTGAGTAAAGAATTTCTGAAATTGTCGATCATTGAATGAGGGGGAGACAAAGTAAATCTTGAAAAGTTGATAAAAAAAAATTCATTAGCCAATATTTTTTGTAATGACTTTTTTGTTAGGAAATAAAAAAATTAAGGACCTCTGGACAGAGGTCTTTTATGACCATGGGTTACTAAAAACTCCTGATTAATATTCTGATCTATTATCAGCCTTCATTTAAATTCCCTATTATTTATTTAACTACTTGCTAAATGAACTATTTTGCAGGACATTTTTTAAAATTTCAAATTTCAAACACCAATAAAAGTCCTAAAAATAAATATAAAATTCAATTTGTTAAATAGAGGTCATGTGGGTATTTGTTGGCAGCTTACATTTATCTTTTTTTTTTTGCTGCAAAGAAAATAGATTTTTTTCAGAATATTTTTTAATTGAAAAAAAAAAAATAAAAAACAAAGTTAAACAATAATTTAATTTCGGAAGCAAGCAACAACAGTCGCCAGAATTAATGGTTATCTCGATAGAATTAAATAAAAACACAAACACACACAAATTGGTATGTGTGTGATAAACAAAGGCAATGTAAGGCAAACCACAGAGGAAATTTTCTTTATAAAGAAAAATAGGATGGAATTGAAAAATTAATATAAAAAAATTATAGGGATAACTTTAAAAAATTAATTCACGCCTATTGCAAGCATTGAACAATTAATTTAAAAAAACACGCCTTGGAGTAGGCACAGAAAACTTAATTTAAAAAACCCACGCCTTGAAGTAGGCACTGAAAACTTAATTTAAAAAAATCCACGCCTTGGAGTAGGCACAGAAAACTTAATTTAAAAAACCCACGCCTTGAAGTAGGCACTGAAAACTTAATTTAAAAAAATCCACGCCTTGTAGTAGGCACAGAAAACTTAATTTAAAAAAATCCACGCCTTGGTCTAAGCATTGAAAAATTAATTTTTAAAAATCCAACCCTATCTCTAAGAATTATATGTTTTTTCTTTCGTTCCACCCCAATTTATAATTACAAACTACATCCACAATTTCTCTCTCCCTCTCTCAATCTGTTTCTTTGCACCATATTATATGCCAATTCATGTGAATATCTCCTAGATAAAAATTTTTGAAAAGATTCACTTATAACAAATCTCTGTCTAAGTTATATGCTGATGATATGGCTAGGGTGGCAAACGTGGCTGCTTGCCTGCTAGCCAGCCATACATACTGGCCAGTCAGTCATACTGCTTGGTGAAATGACAAACAAAAGCTGCAGTTTTCATATGACATTTTGAGGGCTTTGTGTAAATTAAAGTCAGTTTACAATGTGGCTTTGTTGGATAGAGGTAGTCGGTTAAGACAAAAGGACTAAACGACCATCTGACTGGTAGGTTAGCACCACGATTTAATAATATGGTGATTATGTCTTTGTGCATATGTTTGTAACAGGCAAAAATAATCGAGATAGACCCATGGTTTTTTTTTTTTTTATTATTTATTCACAATTCATTAATATACAATTCAAATATAAATGTCGCCTCAGCGCCAGTTGGCTTTATAGAGGCTAATTGACAACAATTTAACATGCTATATTACTTCTGATTATTATATTATATTAACTATATACAATGTGTAAAAATAAGTATACAAATTTACAGTAATTGTTCAACAGATTGCAAAAGGTATAATCGAACATTCTTTTTATACGCTAAAAAGTTTTCAGAATTTTTAATATGTTCAGGCAAGATATTATATAACTTACTTCCGGAATGGTCTACTCTTTGTTTACTAGTTTCTGACTGACAAAACGCGATTTTCAGGTTATCCCTATTTCTTGTAAAAAAACCATGCTGATTTCGAGTAAAATTCAATGTGTGGTGACCAATATTATTCAGGCATTTAAAAATGTACGTAAGTACTTGTAGTTTGTAACAACCATGTATTGGCAGTATTTGTGGAAACATATTCTTGAACAAGTCCAAAGTGGGAAAAGTTCTTGGTAGGTTTGCTACAACCCTTAATGCTTTATTTTGGAATCTCTGAAGCGATTTCAGTTTTGTGGACTTCCTGAAACCATAAATGGCAGCAAGATAATTGAAATGGCTTTGAATAAGTGTCTGATAAATCAAAAATTTCGTTTTCGTTTTAAATTTATTTTTAAACTTGTACAATAAACCAATAGCTGGCGCAATTTTAACTTTGAGTTGTCTAATATGATAATCCCATGGAAATGTATACCTAAATATTTTAGGGTATCCAATTCACGAATCTCTTCACCATTAACATAGAAACTGTAATTTGTTGAAGCCCTTGAATGTGGTTTAAACATTATCATTTTAGTTTTATCGGGATTGATAAAGAGTTTGTTTATACGCATATATTCCA
>NW_026885341.1:0-65682 GCF_032173495.1 Musca vetustissima | reverse complement strand
ATTTTTGCTGAACACATCCACAATTGTCCTGGCTTCTTGATTTGGGATAGCATAAACCTCTGGCCATTTACTGAAGTAATCCATGACCACTAAGACATACCGGTTCCCAGAGTCGCTTGTTGGGAACGGTCCAGCTACATCCATTGCGATTCTTTCAAAAGGGGCTCCTGAATTATACTGCTGCATGTAGCCTCGACTCTTCCGTGTTGGACCTTTAGCTCTTATGCACCTTTCACAATTGGCGATCCAGTCGGCAATGGATTTTTGACAGCCGACCCAGTAGAATCTCTGCTTTACCTTTTCAGCGGTTTTTGCTATGCCAAGATGTCCTCCACTTGGCCCATCGTGAAACTCCGACAAGACATCTCTTATTTTGGAGTCTGGGACGACGATCAAGTTCCGGTGAGATTTACCGTCCTCACTTTCCCATTTGCGATATAGGCAACCATCTATTATAAGTAGACTGTCCCACTGGGCCCAATAGGATTTTAAAAGAGGGCTTTCGGAGGTAATTTCTTTGCGACTAGGTCGCTTGCCCGTTTCTATGGCCGAAATTACTTTGCCCAGAATGGGATCTCTTCGTTGTTCCGTCGACCAATCTTCACCCGACTCAAACTGCAATAGTCGGACATCAACAATATTCTCTTTATTCTCAGCCTTTGAGCAGTGCCTGCATTCTACTTTGCATGGCCGACGAGACAGGGCATCAGCATTACCGTGTTTTCCGCCTTTTCTGTGCTCGATTCTGAAGTCGTAACTCTGGAGCCTCTCGATCCAACGGGCTAGTTGACCTTCCGGATTCTTAAACCGCAGCAACCATTGGAGAGCAGCGTGGTCGGTCCTCAGCAGGAAATGCTGGCCATATAGGTATTTGTGGAAGTGTTTAACGCTCTCAAGGACAGCAAGCAGCTCTCTCCTCGTCACACAGTAATTCCTCTCAGGCTTCGACAATGTCCGGCTGTAGTACCCGATGACTTTTTCCTGTCCGTCGATTTCCTGGGAAAGGACGCCACCGATGCCGCACGCACTTGCGTCTGTGTCCAGAGCAAACTTTCCGCCAGGTATAGGGTATGCCAAAATGGGGGCTCTGCATAGCATGTCTTTGAGTTTACTGAATGCCTCTTCTTGGTCGTTGCCCCACTGAAACCTCTGGCCTTTTTGCGTCAAGCGGTGTAGACAGGCGGCGATGTTGGCAAAATTTGGGACAAATCGACGGTAGTAGGTGCAGAGACCCAGAAAGCTTCGCAGCTCGTGGAGATTTCGGGGCTGCGGCCAATCTCTGACGGCTTGAATTTTCTCCTTATCCGTCGATATGCCCTCCGGCGTCACGTGGTGCCCCAGGAACTTCACCTCTCGTTGGAAGAGACTGCACTTCTTTGGGTTTAACTTGAGGCCTGAAGACGAAAGCTGCTGTAGAACATCCCTTAAGTTCTTGATGTGTTCGTCGAAGTTGCGTCCCATGACTATGATGTCATCCAGGTATATGAGGCACGACTTCCACTGCAGCCCTTTTAACACACGCTCCATCAGCCTTTCAAATGTAGCCGGGGCGTTGCAGAGTCCGAATGGCATGACATTGAACTGCCAGAGACCCCCATTAACGCCAAACGCTGTTTTCTCTTTATCTTTCTCGGCGATCTCTACTTGCCAGTACCCACTCTGCAGGTCGAGGGTGGAGAACCATGACGTCCCGGCTAATGTGTCCAATGTGTCGTCGATTCTTGGGAGCGGATAGCTGTCTTTCTTGGTGACATCATTCAACTTTCGGTAGTCCACACAAAATCGGGTGCTTCCGTCTTTCTTCTTGACCAAGACCACTGGGGAGCACCATGGACTTGTCGATGGTTCTATTACACCACTCTTTTCCATTTCACTTATCAGCTTCTGGACCTCGTCTCTTTTTGCCAGGGGAACACTTCTTGGAGGCTGTTTAATGGGTCTCGCGTCTGCTGTATGGATTTCATGCTTCACCACTGATGTTCTTCCCTGGTGCTCTTTTGTCAACGCAAAGGTAGAGGCATATTTCCATAATAGCTGCTTAGCCTTGTTCCTCTCGGAAGGTGATAATTGGTGTGTCCACTCTTTTATGTAGCCGTCAAGGTGCTTCTTCTCCATGGCTGCTGGCTTTTCGGTGCTAGTTTCCAAATTAACTACAGCTTCAGCAGGTGTGCATTGTCCAACATCGGAAAATTGGCAAATTTGCTCTTGCTTGTTTGACAGGTTCAAAACTCTAACAGGAATTAATCCGTCCTTGTTGCTTTTCACCAGGGCATTCGCTATTAGGATGTTGCTGTTTCTGTTTTCTGCTGGTTCCACCACCCACAACTTCTCGGCTCCACAATCTCCATTCATTGGTACCCATATTATTGCTTCGGCACAGGGCGGTATTATCTCTGGATGGTCCGTAGTCAGACGTCTAATGGGTGTAATTTCATCATAGCCCACGTTTAACGGAATTTCGACGTTAGACCAGGTCATCAATTCACCGATTTATTGGCAATAGTTAGTCTCAGGGTAATCTTGCCGTGTACTGCCGCGGGCTCCCCCGTTGCTGTGCGCAGTCTGACTCCATTAAGTTGCGTTATGTTTCCCTTTAACAGATCTGATCTTATGATGGACTTTGATGCGCCGGTATCTAACGTCAGAACTCGCTTGTCACCATTGATGTACCCAGTTGTTGTTAGGTTGTGACTTTTCTTTTGTACTATTGCTATGGAGATTGTGGGGCCATCGTCGATGGGAGCCAGTTCATGCCCCGATGGACTGGCTCGATTTAGTTTAACGGTGACTCATTGTTGGACTGTTGAGCCATTCGTCTACCATCTTTCGTTGGAGGTGGTGACGATGACCTGGATCGTTTGCGCTTAGCTCTGCATTCGCGCGCAATATGACCTGCTTTATCGCAGTTGAAGCATCTAATCCTGGGCTTAGTCATCCCTACTGACTTTGTTTCTTCTATTACCATGGCGTCCTTGATCGAGTTAACGAGAGCTTTGGGTTCGCAACATTCGGTCTCCAGTTGACGAATCTTGTGGGTTTGGGGCTTAACAATTATCCTTGCCGTCTCTTGGGCAAGGGCAAACGACACAGTTTCGGCAAATGACGCTTTTGGTGACGCATATATTGCAGACTTAATCTCAGGGTCTCGTATGCCATTCACAAAGGTTTCGATTTTCATACGGTCCACCAATGGGTGATTCTCTCCTGGATACGAAATTAGCACCAAACGTTCCACCTCAGCTGCAAAGTCTTGTAACGTCTCGTTTGCCCTCTGTACTTTTCCCCTTAGTTCCATAAGGTAGATGTTTTGTTTATGTTCGCCACCGTACTTACGTTCCAGTGCAGCAATAACATCTTCATAGTTGCTTCTAGAAGCGGCAGGAATACTCTGTATAACATCAGCAGCACTGCCCTTCAATGCCAGAAGTAGTGCAACCGCTTTGTCGCTGTCGTTCCACGAATTTCTAGAAGCCACTGTCTCGAACTGTAACTTGAAAACATTGAATGACGTAGAACCGTCGAATACAGGAGGTTTGATTTTTAGTGTGTTATCAGGAGCTCGCACCGGACCACCTTTGATTTCCAGTTCCGACATTTTCTTCTCCAGATTTGTAAACCTGTGGTCGTGGGCCAGAAATTTCTCATCTACAGACAGAATCTTCTCGTCAACCGACTGCACTTTCTTATCCAACTCTTTAATTTGGATCTCCACGGTTTCCACTCTCCTTCCAATAACTTCCGTAATGTTCTCGAGTTTCTCGTTCATTCTACAATTATCTGCCTTGAGTTCATCTAACTTTCTGGAATTCTCTTCGAACATTCTGGAATTTTGCTCAAACATTTTAGCCAGCATTTCTCTTAAATCGTCACCCCTGGCAGCTACTGACGAGACTTCCCCACAGTTGGATTCGCCCATTTCCGATAAATCCACTTCATCCTTACTGTCAAACTCATATGTATCGATGTTCATACCACGGCGCTCGAACTCATCCATCAGACGTTTTTGTAGTTCAGCCTTGTTGCCAGTAGAGGACAATTCCAATTTATTCAGCTCCTTCTTCAAGTCTTCCACTCGTAGATCCTTAAACTTCATCGTAGTATTATCGTAATCTCACTTCCGACACCAATTGTTACGTTCTTGGACTTCACTTATTCCCGTGTAGACGTTGTTTTATTTCCCGATACAGTTCGTACCAAATAAAACGCGGGTTCGTTCTGATTACGATTGTTACAATGATTTTATTCACACAACTTTACTTTGCACTTTACTTTACACGACGGTTTCAATTCGCGATCTGATTCACAACTGACTCACTGCCTTTCCATTTCCCCTATTTATATGAGCCTTGCTTGTAGCTACAGAAGTTTCTAGACGATCTGGTAACACCTAGATCACGAACAATCTACCAATGCAACAAACACACATACAAACTTACATTGAGTAAACAATAACAACAACACATACAAACTTACATTGAGTAAACAATAACAACAACACATATACAGGTGAGGGGGTAACAAAGAAAGAGGAATTAAGCGATCATCAATGATGACGTTTAACAAGAATTGTACGTCAACAAAAAAAAACCAGTAAGGAAAGTAGTAAAGTCGGACGGGGCCGACTATATGATACCCTTCACCACTATGGGTATATTAAACTGGACTATTAGCATGAAATTGGATGAAGTAAAATATGTGATATTTATCTAAATGTTAATCTACGTAGATCTATCCATAAAGTATGTAAATCGACTTCAAACAAATATAAATGGGTCATCCGTTGGGCTATGTCTGTACTTCTAGAAAACGCAACTACATAATTCTATGCTCAATTTTGTACGTTGTGCAAAATTTGATGTCAAACTGACTAACATGAGGAGTTTGATGCCCAATTTACTTGAAATCGGGCGAAAATATATATGGAAGCTCTATCCAAATATTAAGCGATTTCAAACAAACTTGTGACAGGATAGGTTATACTAATTTCAGAACGTTTTGTTCCTATTGGTTCTTGGTGCGTCAATTACTTAAAATCAATCTATATTAAAAAGGAGCTATATCTAAATCTGGACCGATTTTCACGAAGCAACGCAGACATCACTCTAGGCTCAATTCAGTACGTTATGTCAAATTTCGTGCAAAACGAAAGATATATAGGGACTTTGGTGCAACATTTACATGAAATCGGACGAAACTATATGTGGGAGCTATATAGAAATCTGGACCGATTTTCACGAAACTTGGCAGACATCATTCTAGACTCAATTCAGTACGTTATGCCAAATTTCGTGCAAATCGAAGGATATATATGGACTTTGGTGCACCATTTACATGAAATCGGACGAAACTATATATGGGAGATATATGTAAATCTTGACCTATTTTCCCGAAACTTGGCAGACATCATTCTAGGCCTAAATGATTAGGCTGTACCAAATTTCGTGCAAATCAAAAGATATATAGGGACTTTGGGTTTACATGAAATCGGACGAAACTATATATGGAAGATATATCTAAATCAGGACCGATTTTCATGAAACTTGGCAGACATCATTCTGGGCTCAATTAAGTACGTTATGCCACATTTCGTGCACCTCGGAGGATATATAGGGACTTTGGTGCACCATTTACATGTAATCGGACGAAACTATATATGGGAGCTATATCTAAATCTGGACCGATTTTCTCGAAACTTGGCAGACATCATTCTGGGCTCAATTAAGTACGTTATGCCAAATTTCGTGCAAATCGAAGGATATATATGGACTTTGGTGCACCATTTACATGTAATCGGACGAAGCTATATATGGGAGCTATATCTAAATCTGGACCGATTTTCTCGAAACTTGGCAGACATCATTCTAGGCTCAATTCAGTACGTTATACCAAATTTCGTGGAAATCGAAAGATATATAAGAACATTAGGGCACCATTTACATGAAATCAGACGAAACTATATATGGGAGCTATATCTAAATCTGGACCGATTTTCTCGAAACTTGGCAGACATCATTCTGGGCTCAATTAAGTACGTTATGCCAAATTTCGTGCAAATCGAAGGATATATAGGGGCTTTGGTGCACCATTTACATGTAATCGGACGAAGCTATATATGGGAGCTATATCTAAATCTGGACCGATTTTCTCGAAACTTGGCAGACATCATTCTTGGCTCAATTCTGTACGTTATACCAAATTTCGTGCAAATCGAAATATATATAAGAACATTAGGGCACCATTTACATGAAATCGGACGAAACTATATATGGGAGCTATATCTAAATCTGGACCGATTTTCACGAAAATTGCCAGACATCACTCTAGGCTTAATTCAGTACGTTATGCCAAATTTCGTGCAAATCAAAAGATATATAGGGACTTTGGGGCACCATTTGTATGAAATCGGACAAAACTATATATGGGAGCTATATCTAAATCTGGACCGATTTTCACGAAACTTGGCAGACATCACTCTAGGCTTAATTCAGTACGTTATGCCAAATTTCGTACAAATCAAAAGATATATAGGGACTTAGGGGCACCATTTACATGAAATCGGACGAAGCTATATATGGGAGCTATATCTAAATCTGGACCGATTTTCACGAAAATTGGCAGACATCATTATAGGCCTAAATGATTAGCCTGTACCAAATTTCGTGCAAATCGAAAGATATATAGGGACCGTTTACATTAAATCGGTTAAATATATATATGGGAGCTATATCTAAATCTGAACCGATTTTTCCCAATTTCAATAGGGTTCGTCCTTGGGCCGAATAAGTGACCTATGCCAAATTTCATCCAATTCGGATCATAAATGCGACCTGTACTTTGTTTACAATTTAACATGGACAGACAGACAGACAGACGGACGGACGGACGGACATGCATAAATCGACTTAGAAAGTGATTCTATGCATATTCTCAAAAGGAACCATGGGTCTATCTCAATTATTTTTGCCTGTTACAAACATATGCACAAAGACATAATACCCTGTACCACAGTGTGGTGAAGGGTATAAATAGACAATGAAAGAGGAAATGGAAGGATGTAGAAAAATCTATACAGTAGTTGTTGTTGTGAAGTTATTCAAATAAACTGCGTAGTAGAAAATTACGTTACAATTCAAATTCTTAAATTAACGGAATTCATCTAAAGTAACTTAAATCTAAATTTATATTCGTAACAATACGTTCAGCTGATATAATCATACCTCTGAACTAATAATAATTTTCTATGCATATAGTGTACTAATCTTAAGCATGCATATATCTTGAAATTATTGCATTGCAAATGTGTATATGATACTCAGATATTTACACATCCAATCTCTTTATTATCATGCAGTTTTTTTCTCTTCATCATCGTGTAAAATGAAGAGAAAAATTACATTATAATTTTAAAATTTTGTCGGTTTGGGATTTCAAAAAAGTCCATTGTCTCCATTGGAGAAATCGACAATTCAATACACAAACAATATATGGGAGATATCCAACAAGTAAATGCTAATTTGCCAGCAAACTTGGAACTAAATTTATAACAATTTGAAATCTGTCGTGAGTTACCATCGTAGTTGAGCTGAAAACAAAATACACATGTGTCCATTACTTGAGAAATTGCGTTTAGTATATCACACGGATTTGACTATTGTTCCGAGGGAACGACTAACACTATTATAAAAAAATCCATCTTCGGACTTGACCAACAAATTTAGGTTCGGCAAATATAAGAAAATGTGAGTGAATGTAACAGAAATTCTTTTATGTAAGTAACAAACCATCGATTGGATATTTTTTGGGAAAAGTATTTCCATTCACAAATCCATTTTCTTGTACATATTGGTTGCTGAACAATAAAATAATAAAAATAAGAATTTTACATTGAAATAAGCGTAAGCTTTAAAAGCTTTAAGCTCTTAAAGCTTTAAGCTCTTAACTCTAGATGACGTGTCTAAATCTCAAAATCACATATAATTGGTACAGACATTAAGAACAAAATTGCGGTTCATGTAATGTTATTTGATGAAAGTAATTTCTTCGAATGTGTTGATAGGAGTGGATATACTTTTATGTCAATGTTGTACATATCGTCATCATAATGTTGAACATGTCGTCATCATAAATGCAAACGGACGTAACTATACTTTCACTAATTTTACAGGAGAAGCAAAAAACTTTATAAAATCTATAAAAATGGAGCATGGCTGGAATTTTTTCAAAGTTTAACGGCACTATAGAGCCACATTTTTATTATTATTATTATTTTTTATTTATTTATTTATTATTTTTTTCTTTTTGGTTTTTAAAGGTTTTATGTCAGTTAAATCCTTTTGGCGTGATATTTTCTAAAATAAAAGGACGTAACTACAACACAATTGTAGTACAACAAAGTGACTAACAGTTATCCGATTAAGACTAAAATTTGTACAGCGAACCGGGGTAACGTGTGTTAAGTTTTGTTGAAATTGGTTCAGATTTAGACATAGCCCCCACACAAATTTTTGTTCGATTTTGTGTAAATGGTGCATTAAAGCCCCTACATTTTTTTTAGATTTGCACGAAATTTAGCATAGCGTACTGAATTGAGTCTAGAATGATACGCGCTAAGTTTCCACCGATTTTATGTAAAGACATTAAATAGAACTTTGCACAGCGTACTTTTCCACCCATTTGGAAACAAAAGTATCTAATTATAGCTGATTAGTTTAAAAATGAAGAAACCCCTTAAATTTGGGGTACCGCTATATGGGAGCTACCGTAAAAAATTGGCCGATATATGTCATTTTCAATATCAAAAATCCCAGAAGTAACATTAATATAAGTTCAGAATTTCAATTTTCAATATTGTGAGCTTTATTTTTTTATAGGAGTGTAGTTACGTCTATTGGCATTAATAAAACATGCTATTGTAGTTACGTCGGTTTGAATTTCTATAATAAAATCGCTGTTTTTGACATTAGATGTGTGAAAATGCAGTTTGATTAGACGAACAATAATCAAACAAAAAGTCAGTTTAGAATTTTTCTGTAGTTACGTCCGTTTGCATTTATGATGACGATATATACATTTTATTGTGTGCAAATCTGTAGAATTCTGTACTAATATACTAAAGCGCTATATTTTAACATTAACCACTATCACTTAACCACTATCAGTAGGAATGAAAATTCTACTCTAAATTTGACTGTTTGACTACGAGTCTATTAAAAATACACGGTTGGGAACAAACTATAAAATCAGCCGTCTTTAGATAGATATTTTTAACATTGTCAGTTTTCTCATTCTGCCTTGGTCAGCGTATGCAAGTTTGTATCTTTGTGTGGAAATAGTAAATGTATGGCAAAACGTTATTATATAATAAACATTGTTGGTATTCTTTGTATATAGCTCCTTATCGTTCCTTTCTTTTGTTATATCGGTAAGCAAGAAGGTTATTTCGATGTGAAACCCGCAGCAGTGTGAAGAAGACTTAATCTACTTTATATAACTATCCCAAATATAAATATAAAGTATAATTGAAATACTTTAAAGGTGTCTTAAAGGTATTACCAGCATGAATGTTATATTATTTTAATTATATTTAAAATATAACCTTTTAGCGGTGAATAAATGTACGACTTTATATAGCAACGAAGATACAAATGCGTTTGCTTTAGCTTTTGATTCATATAAAATGCAGGAAGTAGATCTTATTATACCAACACATTAATAATCCGGGTCCTTTAACAATTGACTATTTTTGATAGTGCTACACAACTTTCGCTAAGTAATTTAATTTCCTATTTATGTACTTTTATGTATTCAATAAATTTTGTTCGAATAAATACATCTCCCGTCAACAATAAAATTTACAACAAGATCTCAATCGCATTTACTTAATTTAATTGGAAGGGTAAAATAGAACACTCCTTTTGACGATGAGTTCTAAAATTTCCCAAACCAATAAAATTAAATTTAATATTCCATAATGAAATTTCCCAATAAAAATCAAAAGACAAATATTTGTTTATCAACATCGAATTTTGCATTCTAAGCATTTATGACAATAGCCAGCAAATTGAGTGAATTCGAAGAGGAGGAGATTTTTCCTAGTATAGAATAAAAACCCTACTTCCCAACCTATTGTGTTTCTCTGTGTCAACACTGAAGAAACACTGTAAGGAATTAATATTTCAATGGCAATGATAATATCTGGTGTTCAATTTATGAAATTTAAATACTATTAACGAATAAACAGAATTGTGTAATGCAAATGATGTGGAACCAATAATCTAATTTTCTGTGTTGTTATCAGAGATGGTAAGTCAGAAACAGTGACGTAAATGACATACATTTCCTACGTATAATACATATGTCAAAAACCCACCCAAAACCATTAGGTTTTTGACAAAATGGATTTTTCCATTAAATAATTTGGAAATTACGTATGCTTTTCTCAAATCCATATCAAGTTTCAAAATATTCTTCTCCAAAAAGTTTAGAATTTTTTTATCAGTTCTAGTAAGGAATAGTCACATATATGTAATAATAATATATAAACTTGAAAATTACTGTATATGGTAATAATATTCAAATAAATGACATTTTACAACATTTATTACATTTTATACAGGTATACGACGTTTTCGACGGTTACACCTTTTTGACAGACGAAAAACAAATCAGTAAGGAAAGTAGTAAAGTCGGACGGGGCCGACTATATAATATATATTGTAATGGACTTTTTTTTCAATTTCAAAAAATTCAAATATAACGCTTTTCCCGTTCATCAAAAACTGTTTTCTCGCATGCGATTTTGTTTTGTTTATATTATTGAACCTGTAAATCGATAACGCTTATTGATCGGAACATATGATATTGACTGACAAACAAATTTTGACAACTTTCTGAGGCCAAGCGCAAGCTAACCACGCTAAAAATTTCAGAGGAACTTCCTTTTCCAATTTTACCAGCCAACAGGAGCAGTCGTACCAAAAAAATATATAGTTTCATTAATCTTCAAAATCATTAAGTTTTAAATTAATATTGAAGTGCGAAATATCCCAAAAATTTATTAAGGAAATACAGAAATATTTGTTCCTTCAAAAATATTATAACTTTCTACTGGAGAAAATACCGATTTTCAAGAATCAAGGTAAATATACACTTTGATGTGCTTGTTAAAGTGCCATAAAGAACCATTGCATATTTCTTTACCAGTATACCACCAATCACTGGTGTCCAAAATTAAAGGAACACCATTCAACACGGCCTGGTATATATTGGTCTCACATTGTCAGATTCTTAGACTTTGTGGATGCAATCAATATCCAGTGTTCAAATTGAGAAAACCAGGAAGATCTTGAATGATAGTGCGTTATTTAGTTGCCACGAATTCTGTAAATCATATATTGATCTGCATTTCATCTCTATCGGACCACGCTATGGTTATGCGGTGCTGCAAAACCTAGAAGGCAAAATCTGCAAACCTAGACCAGAGAGACAATTACACAATTCGGAAGCAACCAAAAACAAATAATCCAAAGTAGTACCGCAAAGTAATTCAAAAGGGCTGCAAATTATCAACCTTCAAATAACCTGTATGGTCAACAGAAGTAACAAGCAAAAGTCATACCGCCAATCAATTCGAAAGAGCCGCCAACTATCCACCTTCAAATGACCTGTATGACCAACAGAAGTATTAAGCACAAAACGCACATTGAAAAAACCTCCGCAGCACCCCCAACAGCGGTCTACTTTTGATAAAATATCCACCAGCATTCCATTTTATTGAGCTAAGTAAACTGTACAGAATAGCAGCAGAGCATCATTAAGTAGTTTAAAAAATACGAGTTAAAAGTGTAAATATGATTGGGAAAAAATTATAGTGAAAAAATGATTTTAAAAATTAAACAATTCAATTTCTTATTCTAGTTTTTTAAAAAAATTTAAAATTATATAATGTAAAAAGTTAAAGTTAAAAAGAAAAAATCATATTCACATCTTTTAATTCGAACAACAGAGATTTTTGCATGAGTGTATATTGCTATTTATTAAATTCAACCTAAGCATTACCAATAGCTCAAAGAAAAGACAAATAAGAAAGCAAGCGAGCGGATTTAAATTCTATTCCAGCGGTATCCACGGGAGCTGATCTTGGAAAGGCCTTCTCCATCGTCATCATCCAGTGTGGGTAAGTCTCTTAAAAACAATGTCTCCTAATTCTCATTAGTTGTTAGACTACTGAGAATAATGTAGAAGCATACGTATATACATAAATACTATTTACACTCTTAAGTAGGGTGGTAATTTGCATTTCGCTTTGAGTTTAACTTTTTTCTTTTCTTTTGAGCTACATCATTACGCATAAATGAGACAAAAATAGAAAGAGAAATTATCTTCTCTTCTTTATCAATGCTGATAATAAACAATAGATTTTTTGAGTGAAGTGATGTACTCCACAATTATATTAATTGCATTTTGATGGTTTATTATCAGTTTTGTTTTGCTCTTGCGCGTTTGATGATCTATTACTAGAATTTCATTTCTATCTTTTTTGTTTGTTTTGATTATGAATTTTTGATTGATTTAGTTGTAATACAATTTCTTTACTTTACAGTAGGTTACTGTTAAGAATAATGTTAGTTTTAAGCTTTTCGTTAGTATTTTTCACCTAAAAAGAATATAGTGATTTAAAAGAAATTTGTTAAAAATTTATAATTAGAAATAAAAAAATATGTGAATTGAAATTAAAATGATGGTTTAAGGTATTTTCCTAGAGTTCCTCAATAATGACAACAGAAGCAATGGAATGATAATGTAACTTTTGCTTATTTTCGGGGTCCATTCAAATTAGTCGCCTAATGGACATAGGAAGGAGAGGGTATAGAGGCGAGGCGCTCCACTACATCTTGGAGAAGCCCGAATATCTGAGGATCATTTTACAACCAATATTCTAAACGTCGGGGTTTGCTTTGTTTTTTTTTATTTGTTCAGATTTTTTAATGATTTCTATAAATAAGATGTTGTAACGTAGAATAAAAAGGGAGTTAATTTATTATTGTAGTGATAATCAGGATATAGGAAGGGCAAGACTCGAACCCCCCAGCCGACTGCTTTTGCTAGTACTCCAGAACTCCCACTGTTCTATCCCATCCTATTGACCATTGGTCTGCATAGACTTAAACTTAATAATTTCATTCGATATTATGCCAGGATTTTCTCGGTACATTACAATATTCAACAGATAAATGCTAACAGACGTCGCATTTTTAAAATCGGATCCATAAACATGTCATTCTGCAACCGATACTACATTTTTCATTTGGTCACATATAGAAGCTATAACTAAATCTGAACCGACTTCAGATTTAACACACATCATTCTAGACCTAATTCATTACGCTGTGCTAAATTTCGTGCAAACCGAAAGATATTAAGGGACTATGGTACACCATTTACCTTAAATCGGACGATAATATATATGGGAGCTATATCTAAAAATGAACCGATTTTCACGAAACTTAACACACATCATTCTAGACCAAATTCATTACGCTATGCCAAATTTCGCGCAAATCGAAAGATATTAAGAGACATTGGTGCACCATTTACATTAAATCGGACGAAAATATATATGGGAGCTATATCTAAATCTGGACCGATTTTCAGGAAATTTAACACACATCATTATAGACCTAATTCATTACGCTGTGCCAAATATCGTGCAAATCGAAAGATATTAAGGGACTTTTGTGCACCATTTACATTAAATCGGACGAAGATATATATGGGAGCTATATCTAAATCGGGACCGATTTTCCCAATTTCAATAGGGTTCGTCCTTGGGCCAAATAAGTGACCTATGCCAAATTTCATCCAATTCGGATCATACATGTGACCTGTACTTTGTTTACAATTTAACATGGACAGACAGACAGACGGACGGACGAACGGACATGCATAAATCGACTTAAAAAGTGATTCTATGCAAAATCTCCTAAAAAGAACCATGTGTTTATCTCGTTTACTTTTACCTGTTACAAACATATGTACAAAGACATAATACCCTGTACCACAGTGTGGTGAAGGGTATAAAAATTCGTCACACGGACCATCCCTGGTTGTTATAAATTATACCCTACACCCTGTGGAGGTATAAAAAATTTGGAAATGTTTATTTCCTTTTCCAAAAATAATGAATGTGAACGGAGGAGAGAATTCTCATTGTTTTTTAATTCTCAAATATATAATAGTTGTGATTAAGACTTTTGGTCGAAAAATGAAAAGAAAAACATTTCATTCACTCTGAAGATATTATCCCGAAAATTTTCATGGTATTTGTTTAGCGCTAATGCGGCGAAAGTATAAAAAATGGGGAAATAAAAAACAATATCACCAAATAAAACACGATTAGTTTTGAGTTTTAAACAATATTACCTGGTTGCAACAATATGCGGGGAGCGCGGGTTCGAGTCAGGCTGGTCGAAAGGCGATTTAACAATAACAAATCAACGATCAAAACATGATGTAAAGCGGCTTTGGCACAATTAGCCACTCGTTGAAATATGTTGACATTTGACAGATTTCAACAATGCTCTAAATGACTAATTTACGTTAGCCTATTGTAACCCATTAATAACTAAATTGAACAGTATTAATTAAGATTCATAAAAATATTTAAAGAAATTAACTAATTGGACTGATTTTGTTATTCCATTCCAAAGTTTTAGATTTACAATTTTCAGAAATGGCTTAGTCTTAGATTCTAAATTTACATATCTATGGCATACATTTTTATTATACACTCAAGGTATATAGCTATTGTGATATTTTTGAAATAAACTATTTCTTGTCTTCTAAAACTTTTTGACGGTTAAACTATGAACATACATGACAACATTTTGTTTATTCGTGCCATATTATAGAGAATAATCGTCTTACCTAATTAATGTTTATTTCTTATTGATTACATTTTTACATCATTATATATTTATTTCCTTTTTGACACGAATCGGCTTTGCAAGAATTACAATGAAGAAAATCAATTTCGAAGCACTCATTAATTTCTTTTAGACCACACTCAATTCAATCAGATACAATTTTGTTGGCAGCCTTACTTGGTGGTTCTCAAGATTATAATGAAAAACATATATACATGAATTTCAATTCATAATATGAGTGAACATTATTAGTTTTTTGTATGATTTAAACTACCACGAATTTTATAAATAATTTTGTTTTTAGTACATCTCACCCGTTCCGAGTATAAAATTTGAATATATTTCCTTCAATCTAGAATCATGTGTTAATTTCACCTCGATGTATGACCAATACTCACGACCTACGTGCATATTTATTTCTTATTTTTATACCCTTCACCACACTGTGGTACAGGGTATTATGTCTTTGTGCATATGTTTGTAACAGGCAAATAGAAGCGAGATAGACACATGGTTCCTTTTGAGAATATGCATAGAATCACTTTCTGAGTCGATTTATGCATGTCCGTCCGTCTGTCTGTAGATGTTAAATTGTAAACAAAGTACAGGTCGCATTTATAATCCGATTTGGATGAAATTTGGCACAAGTCACTTATTTGACCCAAGGACGAACCCTATTGAAATTGGGAAAAATGGGTTCATATTTAGATATAGCTCCCATATATATTTTCTTCCGATTTAAGGTAAATGGGGCACCAAAGTCCCTCCATATCTTTCGATTTGCATGAAATTTGGCACAGAGTACTGAATTAGGTCCAGAATGATGTGTGACAAGTTTCGAAAATCGGTCCAGATTTAGCTATAGCTCCCGTATATATTTTCGTCCGATTTAAGGTAAATGGTAATGGTAAAAGGTAAATGGGGCACCAAAGTCCCTATATATCTATCGATTTGCACGAAATTTGGCATAGGGGACTGAATTGGGTGCAGAATGATGTGTGGTAAGTTTCATGAAAATCGGTTCAGATTTAGATATTGCTCCTATATATGCTTTCATCCGATTTTAAGTAAATGGTGTACTAAAGACCCATAGCTAGGCCGATTGGCAAAACGTAGGGGAGAGGGGGGCACCTTTGAACAGCGCTTATAAAATCTTGGTTTAATATTTTTCCGACCCGCAACCACATTTTTTTTCAGTTGTCGAAAAATTGTGCATGGGTGACCATGTTTTCTCAGTGTCATTGTAAACTTTTATTCATTTGGTTGTATGGGCGCAGGAAGAATTCTGTGATAGTTTTCTTTCATCAAACAAATTTTTTGCATTCCAACAATCATTTCAAACATAACTAATATAATTTCTTTCATATATATTTATTACAAAAAAAGTTATTTTAAATTTCCGCAAAATGCAATGGGTGGGGCACCTTTGAACATGCCCATTAAAATCGAGTAAAAAAAGGAGTTTTTAACTTTTGGCTTCGATTTCTCAAAATTTCAAATGGGCTAATAAGATTACGAAATTAACTGTATTTTTCATCATATTAATTTTTGTTTTTAAGTCATTTTATGTTTTAATAACTTTTGATCTAATTTTTTTAAATTTTGAACATTTTTTATATATTTTTTAATGAATTAATACATTTCTGTATGTATGAATAAAATACATACATATTTGAACATAAACACTGTAAAAAACCATGTCGTTCAAAAATGCCAACCCCTGTTCAAAGCTGCCCCCCTGGTGGGGCAGTTTTGAACACTTTGAGTTCGTCCATTAAAACAGTAATAAAATATATTTATCATGCTTATAGTATTTCATATGTATATTCATTGTAAAGGTTACATATGTACCTATTAGTTAAAATTTATAAGAAACCAAAAATTATAAAATAAAAAATTTTATAAGGCTTGAAAGCAAAAAGTGTTCAAAGGTGCCCCCCTCTCCCCTACTGAAATTAGTATAAATTCATGTTATTGTAAACCAAATAATCAATGGGTGCTTGATTGATATTACATTTTAAACAGCGAAACATACCAAATAGCGTGCGTAAAGTTTTCTTAAAGTCTATTTAAAAAGTATGTAATAGATTTCAGAATGGTATGTGTAAGGATTGATGTTAGTCGGTTTACTTATAGATAAAGATCGCATTTTTATGTACGTTTAATTTCATGTCAATGTTCCTTCGAAAAGACGACATCTGTAAAGATACATACATGTAGAATATCCCCAAAGTGGTGAAGGGTATCATATAGTCGGCCCAGTCCGACTTTACTACTTTCCTTACTGGTTTTTTTTTTCGTTGATGTTTTCAATACGACATTTAGATTACAGGGATTAATTACTTAATCACCGTTACAAGAATGGAGTAACCATTGAAAAATACAATTCAATTGTGAATTCAATGTTGTATTCAACAATCTATGAAAACTGATTCCTTCAGCAATTGTAGGTGTGTGGAAAAATATCCTTAACCACAAAAAGAATTGTTTTATGAAAATGACTGTTTGTGGAGTTATGATAAATGCTCTACCTTGGTGTGATTGATGATCCCTCTGGCTTTAATTATTATTTTGTTATACCCTCCACCTTTACATATATAAAATTTGTCTTTCTGTTTGCAGCACCTCGAAATATTTATCGGAGTCCCCATTAAGTTTCTTGATCAGATTAAAATTATTTAGTATTATGGGTACAACTTAACATACTTTACTCTTATTGTGAGAATATATAGAGGGTTATTTTAAAAAAAATTCTAAAATGTTAAGCAACCTTCGAAGATCAGCAAAATCATAGCAGTGGTCAACACTGGTCAACATACCTTCCTATCGCTTGAATTTGTTGATCTTTAGTTATTCTAGCAATTTCTGTACTAATTATAAAAATCAGTCTATTTCATACCGTCTATTTCAATGGAAACGCCCAAAAGATCTAAGACCGAAAAAGCACGTCAAGTTCGATTATATGTGAAGGTTTTGATCACTCTTTTCGCTATAACTACAATGACGTGGTGCATCATTAATTCTTGCCACAAGGTCTTACGGACAACAAGAAAAACTACCTTGATGTTCTGTTTGCAAAATTACATTCTTCAGAAACGCACATGATTTTTGGAAAACCAGTTAAGAACATCTTCATCCACAATACGTTTGATTGTGTATTCGCGGGGAAATTTGTAAGGCCTTTGCCAGAAATAATGATTTTTTTTTAATTTTCATCAGAACGTTTCCAACCTTGTGCTTGAAGACCACCTTCACCTGTTTTCCATTCCAGAAATGAAAATCGTTGCAATAATTTCCAAAAAATAAATCCATTATCTTTTCGGCAGGTGGCTGTACTGATCGACTTATCAGATTTATGTTCGTTGGAAGGGTGACATTTCGCAGCAAAAAAAAATGTTTTGCTGTTTTATATTTGGTGCATTCAGTTGAGACTTACAGGGTATTAAGGGAACCCCACCCATTCTCGATTTTAATTTTTCAAGATTTTCAATGGGCTGGTAAATCAATACCAATGCTTGTTGAGGTTTGAAACTTGGCACATATATATTTGAAGATTTAAAAGAAAAGAAAAATAATTTACCAAAAAATTTTGTTATTGTTTTGTTGTTGTTTTTTGTAATTAAAGAAAAGTCCTTATTTTTGATGGCGGGCATGATAACTCCTCACTGCAACATCGGAATCCGAAAATTCCAACGGTGTTAGAAAGAGTACATGTCTGGCTCTCGTATGAACTAAGATTATTGACTTCGTTCTAAAATTAACAAAATGGCGGACCTTTGAAAAAATATTTTTGGAAAATCGCCGATTTTTGACCAAAAACCAAGTTAAAAAATAAGGAAGATCTTCACCGATTGGTTTTATCCTAGTTCATACGATAGCTATACACTCACAGTGAAAGGTGTAAAAATTTGGAATCGATTGGGTTATTAGTTTTTGAGTTATCGTGCCCGCCATTCGGAAAAGAGAAAAACGCGTTTAAAGTTTGAGAAGCCATTTAGCCGTCACTTGATGCTGACACAATAAATCGGCTATATTTTCAAGAGTTCTTGAGATTTTCACTTGAAATTTTGTAGGGACATTCTTGAATTAGTATAGATTCGAATTAAATCAAAAAAAATTTGACCCCGAGAATGGGGGGTCCCCTTAAAAGTGGAAGAGAAGAAAGAGAAAATTCGGTATATTTTACAATTTTTCTTTGACAAAGGTAAAAATGGTAGCCAAGTGGCTACAATTGTGAATGGTGTTTATGGTCCCGATACTGTAACAGCCAATTATGTGTAATTTTGATTTCGTAGTTTCCGTTCATAGTAAGGATGCACATCACACTGGTAGGCCGATAGTCGAAAATGTGTAACATCGCCCAGGAGTTAAAAATCGACCATAAAACTGTTTTAACACTAGATTGCCGAAGGCTGTCATTTTGACCGTTTTTTAATTTCAAGTCCAAAAACAACTGTGCATATAATGAACCGATTTTCTTCACTTTTAATAGGATTCGTCCTTGGGCCAAATAAGTGAACTATGCCAAATCGGTTCATAAATGCGACCTGTACTTTGCTCACATAAATACATGGACGGACGGACAGACGGACATACATAAATCGACTCAGAAAGTGATTCTATGCATATTCTCAAAACGAGCCATGGGTCTAGCTCGATTCCTTTTGCCTGTTACAAACATATGCATAAAGACATAGTAACCTATACCACAAATTAGTAAAGAGTATAAAAATGCTATACAAGTTATTATTAATTAAATGTTTTAAATTAAATGTTTTAAATTACTAGCTTTTATAAGGAGAAAATTTAAACTTTGTTTTATAATTATAAATTGTGAAAAATTATTTATTTTGTTTACTTTCCAGTCGTGAGTCTGTGTTGATATCTTCACGGAACTTTTACATTTCTTCTGAGATTAGGCACAAATGCAGAATTTAATTTCTGGTGCCGATGGTTTAATATAAACACTTTCTCAGTGGCAAAAGTACATTTATTTCAAGAAAAAAATCTTTCATGCACGAGCTCCTTGTTCTAATCTGGCGCACATTTCTACTGGAGATATGCTTACTGGAAGAAACATACATTCTTTATAACTTTCGAATACTATTGCGAAGATATTTAAAAAAGTAATGCACACATCAATATATTTGATTTTTCCACACAGTTCGTTGTATTCTTTATCGTTGTATGTTGGTATGCTGTAATGCAAATATCTGCAGTTTTATTTTTTAAAATCCATAACTAGAATGTTGATATTAATAGCATTGACATTTCGACGAAATAATTCAGTTTCATTCCAAAGTGAACAGGTAATCAAGAAAATATTTTGAAGAATTAATACAAAACAAGTGGAAAAAATGTAAGTTTGGCCGGGCCGAACTATGGATAACCTTCACTGAAAGGTATTTTAATTAAAAACCCGGTAAGGAAAGTAGTAAAGTCGGACTGAGCCGATTATATGATACCCTTCACCACTTTGGGTATATTGTACATATGTATCCTAACAGACGTCGCATTTTTTAAGGACCATTAACACGAAATTGGATGATCTAAAATATGTGATATTTATCTATATCTAAATTGACTAACATAAATCCCTACACATGACATTCTGCAACCTATGCTAAATTTAGTAAATAGATTTTAAGCGAACTTTACATGATTTGGTATGCTTCACTGTTTAAAATGTAATATCAATCATGCACCCATTGATTATTTGGTGTACAATGAACATGAGTAGGTCGAAATTATATATGGAAGCTATACTATTCTAAATCTGAACCGAAACTTGCCAGAGATAAATTTATATAATATTTACTTAAGTACGTTGTTTCAATCGGCCTAGCTGTAGATATTTAGTGCACCATTTACTTAAAATCGGTCAAAAAATATATATGGGAGCTATATCTAAATCTTAACCGATTTTCAGGAACTTAACACACATCATTCTACTCTTAATTCAGTACGCTGTGCACAATTTCGTGCAAATCGAAATATAAATAGGCACTTTGGTGCACCATTTGTCTTAAATCGGACGAAAATATATATTGGAGCTATATCTAAATCTGAACCGATTTTTCCCATACAAGTGACCTATACCAAATTTCATCCAATTCGGATCGTAAATGCGACCTGTACTTTGTTTACAATTTAACATGGTCAGACGGACGACAGACGGGTATGCTTAAATCGACTTAGAAAATGATTCTATGCATATTCTCAAAAGGAACCACGTGTCTCGTTTCCTTTTACCTTTTACAAACATATGCGCAAATACATAATACCCTGTACTGCAGTGTGGTGAAGGGTATAAAAAGGGGGTTATATGGGAATTATGACTGAAATTAGGCGAATTTTAATAATTTGTGGGAGGGAGATTTGTTACCATATAGTACTACAAAAAATCAAATTACAGCAAATTCGGTTGAAAAACGCACCCGAAAATACCGAAATTTGGGACCTACCAGAAAAAGTGGACCCCTATTTATAATAAGTGGAGATATTTGGTACACAATAAGAACCCAATGTACCAAATGTCAGACAATTCGAGCGAAAAATGCGGTCAGATCCCCTCAAAAACTGAAAATTGGGATCTATATAGCCCAACTTCAGACTTAACCTAGCTGCAGACAAAATCCGACTCTATGCAATTTTGGCGATCTATCCCTATTCGATCAAGAATATATATACTTTATAGGATCGGAAATGATTATTTCGATGTGTTACAAACGGAAAAGCAAAATTAATATACTCTCCATATTATGGTGAAGGGTATAAAATAGGAAAAGGTGTGTTTTCATTAATGTAAAATTTTGATAAGAACATTGTGGAAAAACAATCCCCTTACCCGAGGCGGTAATTTAGTTTGACAATGGTTGTTCAATGGGCTAAGATCGATATAGGCCTTTAATTTCATATGTAACGCATTCAAGTATTCATCTGTGGCGCAATGTATTGATAGTTTTTACTTATCAATTACTTCAAGTTTTATGATTTCTGGATACAAAAATGCTGCTTATAAAATATTCAAAATGAGCACATATAGATAGTGGTTGGATGTTCCTTCTTGGTTCGTGCTGTTATAATCAAATAAATCATTTTTAGAAAAATATATAAAAACAATCTTACTTATAACATCATAAATCAAATGTTATAAATTATGTGTTTGTAAGTTATTGTTGTTGACATCAATCAATTATCTTTTAATAGATAACTAATTTTCATAGTAATTATTGGTTGGCACGTTTGCAATTTTCAAGTGGTTACAAGTGTCAACAAAGCAAGCATTAAGAAACACCAAAGTTAAAAATTATTGATTATTGTGAAAATCAAATACTGTTGATTTATTCTATGGAATGTAGAATGACTAAAAAATAAATAAAGAAACTCCTCATAAATTAAAAAAGAAACAATAAAGAGATAACCAGTGTCAGGCCGAATATATGATACCGCACACCACTTTGAACATATGCTCCGTACTCTTTTGAATGCCGTAATCTTTTGAATGCCAGTGATTGGAAATCATGTCCGCCGCTAAAAAGAAAGACTTTTCTTTAGTTACAAATTAATTTTCCTATCCTTTATGTCTTCAATATAAGGCCGGTTATCTTAGAAATTTGAAATCGAGAGTGGATGGGTTGCATTTAACATATAAACCAGTAAGAAAAGTACAAAAGTATAATATATACAATATCCTGTAGATAGAACAGTAATAACATCTTTGGAATACCATTGAGATGGAATCGGGCAAAATCAAATTCGTGATCTCAATTCTCCAAACAGCGAAAAATTGAATGTCAAACAGCAGACTTGGATTTTTTGGTGTTTTTTATGAAATCAAGCAAAATTATGTATGTAAGCTATAATTTAATACGGACCTAATTGACCAACCTTTGCATACATCATTTGGTTTCCGCAAATTTAATACACATTACTCAAAACCCAATTTAATACAGTCGAAAAAAGCCACATTGCCCAATATGCCTGATGAGCCGCTTAACCAACGGCGAAACGCGTCGCATAGTGGTGGGAATGTAGTATCTCTCTGGCTTTCCTTTTCATTGCAACTCCGATCATGTAGCTCATCTCGAAAGAGAAATTAATAAAAAACGTTTACATGAATGATCCTTCGCCCTAAAAAGGTAAAAAAATAAAACTCAAAAAAAATTGTCTTCGCCGCACAATTTACATAAAAATGCAAAATGTTGTCTCAATCGGACAAATATTGGGACTTTGGTGCATCATTTACTTAAAATCGTACGAAACTATATATGGGAGCTATTTCTACATCTGAACCGATTTCGATAAAACTTGACACACGTCAGGCTATCCTAACTTCAGTACGTTGTGCAAAATTTAGTGCCAATCGGCTTAGTTTTGGGTCTTTGGTGCACCATTTCCTTAAAATCGGACGAAAATATATATGGGAGCAAAGGTGATGTGTATAATAACCGTGTGGCGTATGAGTTGTAAATTGTACATAAGTCATACGTCACACAAGCACATCTAAATTAAACATGCATATTGACGAAATGTAGAAAAACAATTTTAATAAAAGTGAAAGAAAATAAAAAAATAAAACATAAAATAATCGATTGAAACAAACCATCATTATATAGTAGACTTATGTTTTTGATTCTTTGACTTGTTTGATTCTATGATTTCTATGACTTGGAATTATTAAGCTTTTCTAGGTATTTCTGTGTTACTTTTACTGAAAAGTATAATAAAACTTAATCAATCGAACAATATAAATATGATAAAGCTGTGCCACAGATATATAAATGTATTTACAGATGTTTTGAAGAAACCGATTTCAAAACCATCAATTTATCACACATCGACAAGTTGACATGTATTTAGACATAGCTAAAAAGAGAAAAGGAAGATGAATCTTCTGTCGGACGTTTCCTCCCGCGGTATAAAATATTATAACATGTTGTGTTGTGAATTGAAATTTAGTTTTACTAAATTTAAAAAAAAAAGAATCACATCCTATTATTTTAACGAATCCGAGTAAGTTACTACATTAATTCTGTGATTTTAAGAATAATTTATTTCTTGTATCTTGTTGTTTACATCGATAAACTATTATTTCCTTCACACAGGGTTGTAGTAACTACTCGACATCCGTACTTAAATTAGACTTTATGAATATTCAATATTCGCTACTATTCGGAAGTTGGGCACGTTTCTAATTGAATTGGATGTAATTTGCAATTTTGGCTTCTCATGGTATAGCAAATTTCCCTACCAAAAATTACAAATATTGACCGAGATGTTGGGGTAGCCCTAACCGAGATGTTGGGTATCACCCATACCACAATTCGTTATTTTGTGAATTTCAATCTTTTTTCTGGATCTGGTATTTTTTTAGGTTTTAGCCGTATTTCTCCACCGGTGTGTTTGTAATGTGGCATGCATATATAGCGCTCCAATTTAATTATTTTGACGGTTTCTCGCGGAATGGCTAATCGGATTCCTCGCGAATAAAATAAATAACAGAAATTTATGTTTTAACATATTTCGTTAATGCGCACTACGCGATGGACGGTATAAAAACTTCGAATCGACCGAACCTGATGAAGTTTTCTTTGTTCTTATTGTAACATTATTTTACAATACTCTAGTCTGTAATCTACGTTCTAAAAAAATGAATTAAGGGGTCATTCTCGGGGTCAAAAATTTTTTTGATTTAATTCGAATCTACACTAATTCAAGAATGTCCCTACAACATTTCAAGTGAAAATCCCAAGAACTCTTGAAGATATAGCAGATTTATTGTGTCAGCATCAACTGACGCCTAAAGGGCTTCCCAAACTTTAAGTGCGTTTTTCTCTTTTGTCAATGGCGGGCACGATAACTCAAAAACTAATAACCCAATCGAGTCCAAATTTTTACACGTTTCTCTGGGAGTGTATAGCTATCGTATGAACTAGGATAAAGCCAATTGGTGAAGATCTTCCTTATTTTTCCACTTGGTTTTTGGTCAAAAATCGGCGATTTTCCAAAAACATTTTTTTCAAAGGTCCGCCATTTTATTAATTTTAGAGTTAAGCCAATAATCCTAATAATAGTTCATACGAGAGCCATACATGTACTCTTTCTAACACCGTTGGAATTTTCGGATTCCGATGTTCCAGTGAGGAGTTATCATGCCCGCCATCGAAAATAAGTACTTTTCTTTAATTACAAAAAACAACAACAAAACAACTACAAAATTTTTTTGTAAATTATTTTTCTTCTCTTTTAAATCTTCAAATATATATGTGCAAAGTTACAAACCTTAACAAGCATTGGTATTGATTTACCAGCCCACTGAAAATCTTGAAAAATTAAAATCGAGAATGGGGGGGGGGGTTCCCTTAAGGAAAAGTATGTATAAAATTGTAAAATTTATTTTTTTTTTAATTATATGTCATGATGCCCATAAGTGAGTCGTTTTTTGAAAGGGGTTTAAGTCCATTTTAGGTTCTGATACAAGTATTGTATTTCAAGAACAACACAAATCACAAACAAAATTTATACCACTTAACAATATTTTTGAAACAAAACGAACTCAAACCTTCAAATATCTCAGTATACGACCATATTGGTCTTAAACTACTTTAAAAATAAATGACTAAATTGACAAATTCGTGTTTCTGGATTTGATTGTTTGTAAACGTTTTTACACACATACTAAAGTCATAAAGTTTGTGATATGATGTTTGTCTTATTGTTTTTGTCAGTAATGTCAACAAGAAGTCAATAAAATACTTCTCAATCACTAAGTACTGGCATGTTGTTCCTGAACTGTTATTCGAGACAGACCACAACATTCCACCATCGTCATTTTCTTTAGAGAAGTTTAGAAAACATTACAATAAAAAATATTTGGCAAAAAGTTTGGAAAGCCTAAGTCTAGATAACTACTGATACAGGTCTATATTTTGCCATAGCCCCCATATAAAAGTTCCGTTCAATATTCGGTACACCTGCTCAGAAAATTATCTATGTAGGTAAATGTTTTTACATATTTCCCACATAAAAGTCTAGCCCAATTTTCGGTGCAATGAGGTTTTAGACGCATTTGGTATTCCAAGTTCTTTTAAAAAAATCTTCCCAGAAAAAAATCAACATAGGTCAATGTTTGTAAATACATACAGTGGCTCCGCTTAATAATATTCTATGTTTGCCACAGAATTACAAAACGAGTATTAAAATAGTTTTTATCGTTTCTATGTGTTTGGTTAACTATATCTATATATCCTCGTAGAATGTTTGGTATTTTAAATGGGATGTATTAGTTCACCCTCTAGATATGGCCCTATATAACGTTGTGCCCGATGTTAAATATTCGTAGTATTTCGCTCAGTATTTGGCCTTTAGATGTTATTTCTCAACTGGCAGGACATCACCTTTATTTAATAACGATGTGAAATTTATGGGTCGATTACGGATGGCAACCAGAGTTTAGTTGCGATGCCAGTTGCCAAATTTGCATTATGGATTTCAACTGTTGTCAACTTCAGTTGCTTGCAAATCCAATTTTTCGGCAACCATTTATTTCTGGTTGCTGTTTATAATAACTGAACTTTGTAGGCTTCCCATAATGGTTAATATTACTACAAAAGAACAATTTGAGGTCCTTATTGCCCGGATGTAGCACTCGGCGTGCGGACATTTGGTCAAACCAAAACCACTATCGATGATGTGTGGAAGGCCATTTCAGAAGACCTTAACTGCTATGGCATTCCAAATGAATGGCAGAAAGTGGAGAACATCTTCTTTTGGGTCCATGATATGTACGTGTGTATCATCAATACATCCGACAACACCCTGGAACTTAGTTTTCGAATAAAAAAATTTTATTCTTCCCTTTTTCCTCCTCCGTTAATTTGGATACAATCAAAATTTTACACAGTTTTTCCTCTATTAGCCGGATAACTTCGCGAAAACCACCGACATTGTCGGTTGAGCCATGCCAAGGTTGAAGTCTTGAAAACTTCCCTCCACAAAAAACATCAGAGCTGCACATATTTTTAAGAGAGCCTCCACTCTTGCTGTTGACCGCTAGGCTTTTCGGAAATCAGGGTTTAAGGCTTCATCTATGTACACAACGACATCTTTTGGTAGTCGAAAATACGCCTTCAAGCTAATATGAGCAGTTGATTGAACATTCCCCTAAACGTCAGCATCTACTCACAGAACTGATGGTAGTTCTAACAGATTTATCTCTTAGGATTATTGACCTCGCTCTAAAATTAACAAAATGGCGGACCTTTGAAAAAATATTTTTGGAAAATCGCCGATTTTTGACCACAAACCAAGTTAAAAAATAAGGAAGATCTTCACCGATTGGCTTTATCCTAGTTCAGACGATAGCTATACACTCACAGAGAAAAGTGTAAAAATTTGGAATCGATTGGGTTATTCGTTTTTGAGTTATCGTGCCCGCCATTCGCAAAAGAGAAAAGGCGTTTAAAGTTTGAGAAGCCCTTTAGCCGTCACTTGATGCTGACACAATAAATCGGCTATATATTCAAGAGTTCTTGAGATTTACACTTTAAATTTTGTAGGGACATTCTTGACTCAGTGTAGATTCGAATTAAATCAAAAAAAATGTTGACCCCTAGAATGGGGGGTCCCCTTAAATGCCTTCTAAAAAATGACACACCTTGACGATAATTTTCATCATCAAAAAATAGTTCCACTGAGCTTATCATCACATATAATTAGCTTTTCTGATAATTTTTTTAATTTTTTTTTTTTTTTTTTTTTTTTTTTTTTTTTTTTGTTTACAATATTTCTAGTTGTAGAAATGTCAAAACAGTATTATTGACAGCAACTGAGAAAAGTTGCTATTCATAATGTTAAGTTTTATTTCAATTGCGTTGCCATTTGAACTCGCAACTGGAGTTTGGTTGCTTTCCATAATCGACCCATTAAAATGTTATTTGTGTTGTTTTTCGATCTATTAAAATCAATTTTGCCTACATATCATTACAACAATTAACTGAATCCAATACGAATTGGAATCCATAGTGGTTCACATTCGCTATTCTTTATAAACAGTATGAAAACATTTCAGTGTAGTTTACATTTTCTTTCATAAGGAGTATATGTTATTAAACTGCCAGAAACACACTCAAAAAGTATTTTATTTTCTTACAAAATGGCATTTAAACTTAAACGCCGTTATTTTCCAAAATCCAAAATCCCGACACAGATACTCGTATATCTTGTGGCATCTGTGTTAAACATAAATATGTCTTTATTACATTTTTTGCTATTGCCAATTATGTCGGTAATAAAACCAATAACAGCTCTTATGTCTAGCATTTATTTTTCTACAAGTTGAAGCCATTAGTATTCCTCTTTACCTGTTTCATTACGAAGTGTACCTTTAAGTAAAACGTTTTTATGCGCAGTTTGTTTCGCGTTTATTTATGGAAAGCTATAAAAAAGTAATGTCTGTTAAATGAGATTGGAAAGAAAGTACATATTGGCTAATCTTTAGTCGATTCAAGAATAATAAAAAAGAACTAATTGTGTGAGCATAATTATTATACTTAGTAAAGAATATTCGAATAAATAATTATCCGTTGATAAAATATTACCTTTTAATGATTCGAAATAAATTACAAAGGCTTGTTCAAATTTGGCAGAATATTTTTTAAACAATTAACATTTGTTGCACCATAATTTGGAGGATTTAGAGATTTTGTTTAAAATTTAATTCACACTATAGCTATTAGAGAATTGTATCATTAAGGCAACTAGACCGTAACTACCATATTTCGAGCGGCCTCAGTGTCGTCGTTAAAATTGAAACTGTTTACCGCTTATGTTTGAATTGTTTGCCTTTATATTGTAGTATTATCGGGATCTGTGAGGAGTTTTCAAATTCATGCATTACCAGAAATTTGTAATCGTTATTATATGTTCCGAGATGGCGTTATCTAATACTGAGTTTCAAAACAAACAATTTGACTGGAAATTTCTGCTCAAAACTTAATAATAAATGCAATCGTGGGTGCTTCCTATATAAGAATTCCGCAACATTTCTGTTAATGGGCAATTCGGTTAGAAAACTATGTTCAATATTTAAAATATATTTCCTACATATATCGATGTTTTGGACGATTTGATTCGGAGTGTAATACAATTTCAGACTGAAATTGTTTAAATAAATAAACCATCGTTTAACGTATATTGAAGATCTTAGACTAAGTGGCTGTAATCGATGATATTAATTAAATATACGGTTGATCATGATTATTTATTACTCCAGTACCTCCTCTCCACCCAATTTCTATTTATATCATAGTAAACTACTATAACAATGGTCATAGAATGAAGCAACTTAATTAAGGGGACCCCCATTCTCGGGGTCAAAATTTTTGTTGATATAATTCGAATCTACACTGATTAAAGAATGGCTCTACAAATTTTCAAGTGAAAATCTCAAGAACTCTTGAAGATATAGCCGATTTATTGTGTCAGCATCAAGTGACGGCTGAAGGGCTTCTCAAACTTTAAACGCGTTTTTCTCTAAACATTTTTTTGCGAATGGCGGGCACGATAACTCAAAAACTAATGATCCAATCGGTTCCAAATTTTGCAACGTTTCTCTGGGAGTGTATAGCTCTCATATGAACTAGGATAAAGCCAATCGGTGAAGATCTTCCTTATTTTTAAACTTGGTTTTTGGTGAAAAATCGGCGTTTTTTCAAAAATATTTTTTCAAAGGTCCGCCATTTTGTTAATTTTAGAGCGAAGTTAATAATCCTAGTTCATACGTGAGACAGACATGTGCTCTTTCTAACACCGTTGGAATTTTCGGATTCCGATGTTCCAGTGGGGAGTTATCATCAAAAATAAGGACTTTTCTTCAATTACAAAAACAACAACAAAACAATAACAAAATTTTTTTGTAAATTATTTTTCTTCTCTTTTAAATCTTCAATTATATACATGCAAAGTTACAAACCGTAACAAGCATTTGTATTCATTTACCAGCCCATTGAAAATCTTGAAAAATTAAAATCGTGAATGGGGGGGGGGTTCCCTTAAGCCAATATCTTCTCCCCGAAATCGCTGTTTATTTTATTCATTTTGTGCATTACGATAGTTGCCCAGCAATACGGCCACTTTTTATTAGAATCCCATTATAAAACATTCAGACCTATTTCCCATTGTTTATACATTTCATCCAATATCCACAGATTATCGAAGACAGACTTTGCCATTCGAAAGAGAAAAATTCCCATAAGTCCACCCGGAAATAACTATTAAGATATTACAAAATTCTCGTCAAAGATTATCCGTTGTAAACACAAAACTTCCATTACCAGTATTCCAATGAGTTTTCAATTTTTTAATTTTCATTCCAGTTTTGTGATATCATATCCACTTCCTTCGTTGAAAAAAAAAACAATTTCCGCTTTTTGTTTACCTTCTATTGGGAATTTAGCACAAGGTGTTGTTTCTAGGTATTACGTTTGGATAATTTTATCCATGTGTTTTGATTACTCTTTGCTCAAAATCCATTCGGTTTAAAAACGTGCCCAAAATCCCGAAAATACCATACAATGAAAAACGTGACGAAAAGTCAAAATACTATTATAGGGGCGATATTTTATATGTATCGCATTTTTAATACCAAACGCCCTAGGTGTAAAAGCATAAACCGTACAATAAAATCTTTATCTTACGAGATTTCAGCAGACGGGCATGGCAAAATCAACATAGAATTATATTCTGATCAATAATATATGCTTTATGGGGTCTCTGGTAAATATTTCGAAGTGTTGCAAACGGAATAACCGATTTAATACACACACCACCGGAGGTATAACAAGATAACATGATGTTAAATTCAGCCCGGCCGAAATTTTTACACCCTCCACCATGAGGATGACATTCAAAATATGTAAAATTTATTGGGGCTCCTAGGAGAACACTCATGTTAGGATAGGACTTTGAATATGCCGAAAAATACGAGAGAAGATGATGATTTCCTATGAGGGGGCTACCTAAAACTGGGATAAGTATTGATGATTTTGGGTAGTGGATTTGACAGCCAATGATAATTAAGGTTACAACCAATTCGGTTGAGAAACGTGTCGAAAATCGCCTAAATATCGAATATTGGAAGGTATCGTTATATATGGGCTACCCTGAAACGGGGTCAATAATAATTTTTCGTACGGAGATGTGCTATACAATTAGAAGCCAAAATACTTAATTAAAGCAAATTCTATTGAAGAACATGTTTAAAATCCCCAAAATGCAGAATATTGGGGTTACCGTTATATGTTTACCAAACATGCTAGGTGTACTAGCGATGTCTGTGCAAAATTTCAGAGCTCTATCTTAAATATTACGTAAAATTTTATTCTAATCAGAAATACACTCCTCCCTATGGTGGAGGGTATAAAAAATCAGTTGCGAAATTTCTACATGGTATGTTCCTTTGTATCCCAAATACCAATTTTGTTGACATAAATGGTATGAATATACGAAAAATAATGATGAATGGCTATTCAACACACCCAAGCGTAAGACAGTATACTATGACTTTACAAATTTTACATCATTGTTGTCACGTCCTTTATAATCCTTTTTTATCAATAAACTGTATAGAACACATGATGTCTCATAAGTTTGTTTAAAAATTTAATATTGGAGGGGCATTACGTCTCATTCTTGAATTATTAGGTATACATACTTTTAAAAATATATATATGTAAAGAACTACGATACAATTCATTTGAACTAAATATTTTTAAATAATCCTATATTTTAACAGAAAAATAAAGATTTTCGCTTAAAATAAATTGTAACAAAATATTTTAATTATCACTTACCGATTATTTATTGCATATGAAATTCACATGAGAGCAGGCGAACACCTTGTTTCCTATAATAAAAAATCAGCAAACAACAATGTAGATTAACCTTGGATAAATATAAACAAGCCAACCGTTGATTGTTGCAAATCATTGTTTACGACCTCCCTTGGGCTACGTTTCGGTTCTTGTGCTTGTGAAAAGAAGGACATTAACAGGTGAACAAAAGTCGCTTATGGGTATTTATCCAACTTCTGTGATTGTAAGGATATATTTGAAGCAATTACTGTGCAAAACCTGTGTATGTACATACATGTACGTGTATATGCGTGTATGAACGAATATGCATTCATTCAAACAATTGGTATGTACTCACATTAAACTGTAAGTAATTTATCAAATTATATAAAGTTAATTATAATGTTTAACATTAATGAGAATATTAATATGTTGAGCATTATAATATATATATATATATATATATATATATATTAAAATACAGAAACATCATAAACGTTGTACATAATACTTCTACTCACACTCCGAAGTGATTGTACCAAATTGTAAAAGTCATGATAAAGTTATACTTCATATTATCAAGTTTGACATTTTTGTGCATAGAATAACTCCTTTTCCTGTGCCCACATAGAACGATTATCGATATTTCGAATATTTTAGCCGCATATTCCAATTTGTCACTTATTGTCTTCCTCATTTTGTTCTATATGTCCATATAAACTCCTTAGGTAAGCCGCAACTATTTAGGTTTGATTACATCATTTTTTAATCAATCCCAACTTGTATACAGAATGTACATTCGCTTTAGTTAACAACACTCGTCGGTATTATTCTTCTTCATTCATAAAAGTATACACATTTATTGTAGTTTTTCTTTTGAGTGTACTTCAACTCAAAACCAATAAGGAAAGTAGTAAAGTCGGACCGAGCCGACTATATGATACCCTTCAACACTTTGTGTATATTCTACATATGTATCCTGACAGACGTCGTATTTTCGAAGAAACGAACTAAATGTGTGATCTTTATGTATATGTAAACCGACTAACATCGATACCAACACATGCCATTCTGCAACCTATTTTAAATTTTGTAAATATATTTAAAGCAAACCTTACACACACTATGTGGTATGTGTCTCTGTTTTAAATGTAATATCAATCAGGCACCCTTTTATTATTTGGTGTGCAATACACATGAATATATGGAAACTATGCTATATCTAAATCTGAACCGGGAACTTACCAAAGATTAATTTATATTAATTTTAGTACGTTGCGTCAATCGGCCTAGCTATGGGCCTTTATGGGGCACCATTTACTTAAAATCGGACGAAAGTATATATAGAAGCTATATGTAAATCTAAACCAATTTCAAGAAAACTTGACACGCGGAAGTTCGGCCAATCTTTGGGTCTTTAGTGCACAATTTAAGTTAAATCTGTCGAAAATATATATTGAAGCTATATCTAAATCTGCACCGATTTCACGAAACTTATCACGTATCATTCTGGACTTAATTCAGTACCCTATGCCAAATTTCGTGCAAATCGAAAGATATAGCGGCACTTTGAAGCCCCATTTACCTTAGATGGGACGAAAATATATATATGGGAGCTATATGTAAATCTGACCCGAAACTTGGCACACGTCATTCTGGACCTAATTCAGTACTCTATGCCAAATTTCGTGCAAATCGAACGATATATAGGAACTTTGGTGCCCCATTTACCTTAAGTCGGATGAAAATATATATGCAAGCTATATATAAATCTGAACAGATTTTCTCGAAAATTGGCACACGTCATTCTAGACTCAATTCAGTACACTATGCAAAATTTCGTTTAAATCAAAAGATATATCGACGCCTCCGAAGAATAGTAGAACTCTCAAAGTATGGAAGTTTCATATATCTTACGGGCCATACTAAGTACATTTTTGCTTATAACTTTGGTTTGGATTGGCCGATGATTACCAACATTTCAGAGAATATAAATTAGGGACCGTAGTATAAAAACGTAAAGAACTTTAAACATGCTAAGACGACTTAGCATACTATGTTTCGGAAGCGTCGATATAAGGACTATGGTGCACCATTTACATAAAATTGGACAAAACTATATATGGGAGCTAAATCTAAATTTAAACCGATTTTCACGAAACTTGGCACACATCATATTGGACCTAATTCAGTACTCTGTGCCAAATTTCGTGCAAATCTAAAGATATATGGGGACTTTGGTGCACCATTTACCTTAAATAGGACGAGAGCTATATTTAAATCTGAACCGATTTTCTTGAAACTTGACACATATCATTCTGGACCTAATTCAGTACTCTATGCCAAATTTCGTGCAGATCGAAAGATATATAGGAACTTTGGTACACCATTTACCTTAAATCGGACGAAAATATATATGGGAGCTATATATAAATCTGAACCGATTTGTCCCATTTTCAATAGGGTTCGTCCTTGGGCTAATTAAGTGACCTGTGCCAAATTTCATCCAAATCGGATCATAAATGCGACCTGTAGTTTGTTAACAAAAATACATGGGCGGACGGACGGACATGAATAAATCGACTCAGAAAGTGATTCTATGCATATTCTCAAAAGGAACCGTGGGTCTATCTCGATTATTTTTGCCTATGCACAAAGACATAATACCCTGTACCACACTGTGGTGAAGGGTATAATGAGCATCATTAATTTCAAATTAATTTCTTTTTTGGCAATGAAAGTTTATATGAGATGAACAATAATACAACATTCACAATGTTATATTTCAATACATTAGTTTTAATTAAATCTCGCATTTACTTTTTATTTATTTTCCTCTTTACTTTAAATAAATTAATCAATCTGTACGTGTTTCGAGGCTGTATTTTGGTACCACAAACATAAATATATAGAAGGCGTCGTTATAAAAAAAATTCTAATTTAATTCAATTACGAACCTACTTGGTTACACGTTCTATTTTCTATAACATGTTGTCAAGAATAAGTTGAACCGCTTCGTACACATTACTCAAATTCGTAACCAACATCAATGCAAGAAGCGTATCCAATTTCTGGCAAGTGCCATTCAAACTATTCGTGACTACCCATCGCCGTCTACGTGTATATTCTCTTCTAATTTATCAAGGAAAACTGTATTTTTTATTTGCCACGTCATCTATCAAATGTATTAGAACAGAACAATGAAATCGTTCAGATACTTCGAGCTGATTTTGCTTTCATAAGTGAAATGAACAGTCAATAGAAGAAATTGATGTTGTTACATGAATGATTCTTTCAATTTTTATCGGTACACCATTCTAAGACGATTTGTGCGATGAACCGCCTGACGTCAGTTATAATCAAGGCTACCTTTCGAGGTAATTGAGAAGGAGAGCTTTTATTTTATACAAACAATTCTTTTAAGCGTATCTCCCGTCTTTAATTGGTGGCAATTTGACATTTTATTCATTTTTACTGAGTTAGCTGTAATTTAGCATAAACGCATCTCATATCGTAAGAAAGGTCTTTGTAAAATTGTCTGTGTAGGCACAGTTTCTTTAATTCCACCCTTTTACTAGGAAAAGAGTAAGAAATGTTCAGTTTTTAAAATGTTTACAAGTGCCACGAAACAATCATTTGTACATTGTAATATTCTTATTTATCTTACGAGTTGTGTAACATTACTGTGAATATTAGTCACACAACAAATCCTTCTCACAAAATTCAGAAATCCTAACTTTCCACATCTAATCATACTACAAGAAAATATCAGTTAACACGTTTAGGGAAGGAATTTCTGAAAGTTTTAAAAAAAGTCAAAGTTAAATAAGAATGTAAGAGGTAGAATTTAATCCAATATTAGCATGACATCTGGCATTCCTATTTCAAAATTTCAAAATGTTGACACTTTGTGGCGAAGGTGACAGAAGGAGTGAACCAACGGGACCCATATTCAAGTTTGATATATGTAAGGTGAAATTTGATATTCCGTCCAATCCATATGATATTTACTAGTTTTCAAAATTTTTAGAATTTGTGCTGTACGTACTAGAAGGACAGGGTCCATAAATATTTTCTTCCAACATTATACAGGCATGGTTAAAATATAAAGTTGTGCATAGTATAGTTCAAATCGGATAGATCGCATGATATTACAAAAAATTATTTTCAGCAAAATTTTGAGCATTTTGTGGGGGAGGAGTGAACCGATATTCCCCATTTTCGAACTTGAACTAAGGTTGGATGGAATATTACGATGTGCAAAATTTGGATGAAATTGATTACTCCCTTCGAGCATTATCGTGTGCACCAGCCAGACACATGGACGGACATTTGTAAATCGAGTTCAAATTGTCTGAAAGGGACTTCGCCCAAAGAAGCAAGGTCTAAAAACAAAGTCTATTTTTGCGTAGAAATGTGTATATGAGTATACCCTCATTAGCCATAAATATCCTAATTTGTTCGCACAATAACTTTTCAAATGTGACACACATTGACATATTTTGGGCACTGCTGTTTCAATACAATGTACATGCAATTGAAAATATATATGTATGCACATATATTTCAGCAAATGACAAATGTAATATGAAAGGAATGATACGCTACAATTTTCTCCCAAAATATGTCAGAAAAGGTCACGAATCACCAAAATTGGTACAGCCGTTCTTCTAATTTAATTTATCGTTAAATTAGACAACACCGGCATCGAATTCCTGAAGAGGCACCTTTACATAAAATACCCGTTGTCCTTCGAGGCAGTCCTTCGATTCGAGACTATTGAAGTACAGAAAACTATAGAAAATCTGCGAATTTCTACAAAAATACAACTTACATTTAATTTATTGTCAAACTTTTTGTTGTGGCAAAAATGTTTTTCGAATATTTGGTTTTTTTTTAATATTTTTTTTTTTTTTTTTTGAACTCAAATTATTGTATTGTTTGAAGAAGAATCTCTCTCAAAGAGATTCTCAAAGGACTTACTGAGTAAATATTACTGGAAAAGTAAGCAGACATTATTAATATTTGATGCAATTTTCTTGCATTTATTTTTCAAATAGAAACATTATTTTATATACTTTGTTTCTTATTCGAAATCAAATATTTTGGCAAAAATTTAGATAGCCGCTGGCCTTACTGAATGACGTATAGAACGTATAGGCCTTGAAATTACTGGAAAGTCTAAACAAATTGACAAAACATTGCATTGTTTTTGTATTGCCAAAAAGAGAATTTATATCGAAAAGAGCAACATTTATTTGGCTAAAAAGTGACTTTATCGCTTTGGAACTAGCTTTATAACTATATAATAGAAGACACTTGATATTTATTGAACAACTTGGTTGTATGTGTCACTCACATTAATAAACCTTTAAGAACTCACAATTTCATGTCAATTGCTTCATGAGATAAATTTAGTGTGGACAACAAAATGTATAAAGATATGCGACACCCTTGGCGGATATTTCCGCCATGTTCTTGTATGTCCGTAATTTAAGTAAAAATTTCCTGGCTGCCTACAATAATGTTTATATTATTATATTTTTATACCTCTAGCATTATTGCTAACGCGGCTATATACTATTTGCTATGGGGAAATTGTGCCTTTTCGAAATATGTTGCGAGGCCCTCGAATGCCCAAGTCCGTTCCTGGATACCAAAGAAATTGACGTGGAGGGTTCTTTAAGAGAGACAATATTTGCCTTCGTGGCTGCCTCAAAATCACGGTTAAATAAAATTATCCCTAGCTTCCGATGTGCCTCTAAAGATGGCGGAAGCTAGGAAGAATTAAATGGTAGTAAGGGGGTTAGTATCTAAGTTTTTGACGTTATACCACCATCGTCATATACCAATGGCAAAAACAATGACAGTTGCCAAATGGCTTTGAATGACATTCATTAGAAAGAGGTAACCCAAATGGCATTTGTGTCATTATGGAACTAAGGAAAGTAGGGACGGCGTTGCCGACATGGGGTTGGGTACTCTTAGATAGCAGTTGTGAGAAAAATTAGGCTCTTATTTGTTGAGTGAATATGAAATTTTCACTAGAAAGGGACCATATATTTAAATTAGATAAGGATAATTGGTGGCTAAGAATCAAAATGTCGATCAGTGGAAAGCTACTATTGCGCATTGAGAGTAGCCAGTTAGAGAAATTGGTGCTGAACGAAAAAAAACCTTCTAAATTGGGAAGTTTTTGTGGAAAATGTTCATGTCTATAAAGTCATTAAACTAATATTAGACAAAAAAGGTGATAATAAATTGAAAACGAGTGAAATGGGAAAAATGATTAGCAATATTCTTTAAAATTATTGTTGCTGTGGAGAATTTTGTGGGTTTCTTTGTCTTGTGGTGAACTCAGTGGATAAATCAATTAGAGGTAATTATTAAAAGTGGCTTAATCCTTTTAAGCTAAATATTAAATTTCATATTTCTTAGATCGGCAAGCCACGTTTACATGCATTAGCGCTACGAGAGTGTAACAGGCCGTATCCCGGTATTGCTTAAGGTAGAAAAGATAATTTCCCAACATTTTATAATACGTTTACCTCTGCCCAACCGCCATCTACGGGACAGTGGCTATACAAGCATCTCACATGATCTCGGTTCAGCACCACCAAGGCACAGAATAGGATCCACATATACATCAATAAATTGTCCTAATTTAGTATAGTACCACATTTGTGCTTCCAAGATATAAGATTTAAGACTTTTACTAAAATCATTAAATCAGAAGCCGGCGTCACTATTCATATATAATTATACCTTGTTAACCTGAAGTCAGGCGCCAACGAACTTCTTATTGAGGTCATATCGCTGGTAACGTAAGAACTTGGATTTGTTACAAGAGACATTTGGGCATGAAAGATTTTTTGTAAAGAAGCAATAAATAGCTTCTGGGGCGAATATGCCAAAAAAAGTAAGGGAACTGATGAGGATCAGTGGCGATATTCGAAACTATAATCTTCAATGCCTTACTCGTCGGCGAACAATTATTTGGCAAGAAGCTGTTAAAAATTAAATTTTCCTAGCAAGGATTTTGAGAAAAAATCCCACGAAAAAAGGAATACCACAAACATGCGATGATAAGTACTCAGTAATAAGAATAAAAGATGTTTCGAAGCGTATAGAACATGTTACGCACAAACAAGCTTCAGATATATTGAAAGAACGAACGTATACAGTTAAAGTGGTTTTTGAGAAAATTATATGGTGTGCATTATAAACATGCCTTGAAGAGAAGTAAAGCCTTTTGAATACTGTAGTTAGACGTAAACATATCTGAGTGCCAGTGCCAGTGGAGAATACATCCGAAGACGTGAAAGTGCTGTATTTTTTGGATTGGGTGCATTGGATTTTTCGACAGTGTATCTAAAAACTCAAAGCATGTTTCCTTTGCTACGTGGAATTAGAAGGATTAACGGGAAAAGAAATTTCGACCTCATAATAAACACAATAATCAGTTTGGGTTGTACTCAACATTTTTGAGAGGTCAATGATATGACGGCGCGTCTCACATGTCCGGAAATTATAATGGAGTGCAGACCATTATTAAATTATAATTAATTTCTGCGGTATACATTCATTGTTCATTTCACATTTTAAAATTAAGTTCAAATGGAAGAAATAGGGGAAATTGTAAGATATAATTTATCTTTATTTCTCAGAAGTAGGAGTTGCAGTGTGAAGAAGATTTGGTACGCAAAAGTAGAGGTCAAATGTAATGAGTTCGAACTCCGAGTATTTTTATAGAACTAGGTTATTTGTTCCATGATTGGACAAACTAATTTTAAATATGAAAAACAGATTTCTGGAAATTGAATAAATTATTATAAAATTTTAGTATAAAGATTTTAGAAAAATTAAACAACTTTATGAAAAATATCTGAAAGTGGATCTGTGGATTACTATGTGGAAACGAAAGATCCCCGAACATCTAATCCACTTGATGCGATTGTGGTATGTGATTGAGTTTTTTCTACCTCACGTTGAATAAAAAAATATCTGAATAACTAACTAAAAAATCTAAACATTGAAGACTTGATTTGAAATAAAGATTATTTTTTTATGTGGAAAACATTTAGCATATACGCAGTACATTAATGAAGTTTTATATTTATGTGGCTTTAATGAATATAAAATACTGACTTTAGTTTTAATTCATTTTCACGATTATTAATGCCTTTCCATATATTTTCTAATAAACTTGGTATATGTTTATTAGAATGCGTACAAATACAGCCTTATTCTGGATATTCGCTGGGAGATATCTCGCATATAAAATATTTTTCGCTTTCACATTCTCGCCTTATTCTGAATGAATAGGGAGACGCAAAAAATGCGAGATGCAGATTCGAGTTTTCGAAAATGGTGGTTGAAAAAAAGATTCGTGTTGCCATATCGTAAATTAAGTTGCGCTGTGTGTGGCCATATTGTAATTTAAGTTGCAATGTGTGTTGCCCCATTGTAATTTAATTGTGTAATATTTTTCAATATATTATTTATTGATTTTTGTTATTAAAAATTGTTACTTTTTATTGTTATTTAAACTTTATAGCAATACAAATGTGAAATATCAAGAATCCGCTGTATAAATGCTTTGTAATTAAAAGAAAATAAATTAAAGTTTGAAAATATGGCAACCTACAATATGGCATGTGAAACAGCTGTTCATTGTTTTGATGCAATTTGTTGCAACAACTACAATAGATTACAAATAAAAGAACATTTTTTTATGATGGCAAAAACAGAACGAATAATAGGAAGAAATCTGCGATTTAATTAATTAATTCACAGTTTATTATTTCACTACATAATTGTGTGCCTTTTTATTTAATTTTGATATTTTATCTCCCCAAATTCTTAAAGTGGTCAGTTATGTTATGATTTGCTGCTACTCCTTTATTTCTTCCTTCAAATCAAGCACACGATAATTTTGAAAAAAAAAAATATTTTTTGTTCTTTCATAATTTTTATATCAGTTTTTCACTCTTAAGCGGCTCATCAGGCAAATTTGGTTTTTCCATAATTTTTAAAATGTTTTTCTTGAGAGACAGATCCTCACACAAATGTCTGTATTTCGCCTCCAAAATGCATCAAACTCGACTTAAATATTCCTTATTACCTTCATACATTCTTTGGCAGCATGCATCGTTATCAATAGGATTTCCAATGGCATTTTATTGGCTGTTTTCCAGTTAAAAATTTGCTTACTATCATTTATAATATTCTAAATCGTCATAGAATAAGTATTGTGTAAATATTTTTCATAAAAATAGTTATTACTTATGTTTTTGTAGTCAACTCCCCTTAAATTTATTAGCGAAAAATTTCGCACAAAATTTCATCTCATCTGTAATTCAGAATACCTAATTTTTCGCCAAAGCGGATTTTTTCGCTTTCGAACTTCATTCAGAATAAGGCGAAAGCGAGAATGCGAAAAAATTCACTGGAAAATGTTGTTCAGAATAAGGCGAAGGGAAAGAGCGAGTAAATTCACATGGAATTGACATCTAGAATAAGGCTGATAATCTATATTAAAACTAGCTGACTAGAAGATCATATCTTGTTGTTGCTCCAACGTTTTTTCATTATCTTATTTGTCCCTTCTTTATTACAATATTCTTAATTACAATAATATTTTATTCATGTCATACTGTTCTTTTGATTTTTATATTGAAATCAGTATATAACTCGAAAAATTTTAGATTTGGTATAGAAATTTAGTGGTTTCCGCTCAGTTATAGGTATATTTCATTTTTAAATAAATTGGTAATTAGTTTTCAGACTGCCGTTGTAGATTTGTATATATTTGCTATATATTCTATAAATAGTTTTTGACAGTTATGGGCGAAGAGTTTGGCCAATATTGACGCCGTATACCTTCTTTTAATTGTAAATGCCTGTTTTATATCTTAACTCTAAATCGTGAAATGATGTAATCGGATTTGTTATATCCTCACATTTTTTAACAACTTGATTTAAATTTAACATTTGAATAAGTTTTTGTTAAAGGTGACATAGGTCCACATCCAAATTTATAGTTGTCGGCCAAAAAAGAAACATTGTCAAAAAATAATACACTTTTTGACAAATATGGAAATAAGATTTCATAGCTAACAGCTTGGGCTCTATAGAAAATAAGACAAAACTTCTAATATCTGACGGTAATGCTAATAATGCTATCATTACCATTATTTTATGGTCGCATTATTAGTATTAGAACATACATGTTATGAAATTAGAAGTTTTGATCCAACTAACTTAAATAACAAAATTGTTTTTAAACATTAAAGCTCGATACAAAATTTGGGGGATTGTAAATATTACTTAATATATTTGTTTTGGCGGAATCTCACAATTAGTTTGCATATTTCCCTATTCTGACCACATACGATTTATTAGTCCCTTGAATCGTCAAAATCGGTGTAGCCGTTATTGAGTTATAAACGATGTAACTAACACAACGTTCGATTATTCCAATTTCCCGACTTTCTGATGCTTTTCCCAACATTTTCTTCGTAAAAAACTTCCCAATGTAATTACAAACCAGAGACCTGCGCCGATCGGCTCACAGCCGGCTGAGCCGAGCCGCCGATAAAATTCATAAGCCGCCGCCGCCGAAATTTTGTTCGGCTTCAATCGGCTTAAATACAGCCGCCGTTTCATGTTCGTTATAACAAAAAAATGAGCAAAAATACTGTTTTTATAATTAATATAATTATTTAATTATTATAATTAAAAATAAATTTAAAACATTATATTTAATATATTATATATACGTTATTGAACCAATTTAAAACCAAATTTTTATTTTTGGAATATGGTAATATTGGAACGCTATTTTTGTTTTCGCAAATAGGCAACTCTTTTAAGTGTGCGTTAGTATTTTATGTTAAAAGCAAATAAACAAAAATGGCGAACCAAATAATTACAAATTATTTCCACAAAAAATAATATTTTTAATGAAACTAATTCAGATTCCGATGACGACCTAGCTGTGTTTACTGCAATTGATAACGACATAAATGAGTATAAAACCAGTAAGGAAAGTAGTAAAGTCGGACGGGGCCGACTATATGATACCCTTCACCACTATGGATATATTAAACAGGACTATTAACATGAAATTGGATGAAATAAAATATGTGATATTTATCTAAATGTGAATCTACCTATATATCCATAAGTTATATAAATCGACTTCAATCAAATATAAATAGGTTATCTGTTGGGCTATGTCTGTACTTCTAGAAAACTCAACTACGTAATTCTATGCTCAATTTTGTACGTTGTGCAAAATTTGATGTCAACCTGACTAGCATGAAGAGTTTGATGTCCAATTTACTTAAAATCGGGCGAAAATATATATGGAAGCTCTATCCAAATATATCGAAGGATATATAGGGACTTTGGTGCTCCATTTACATGAAATCGGACGAAACTACGTTATGCCAAATTTCATGCAAATCGAAAGATATATAAGGACTTTGGTACACCATTTACCTTAAATCGGAGGAAGATATATACGGGAGCTATATCTAAATCTGAACCGATTTTCACGAAACTTGGCACACATCTTTCGTGGCTCCATTCAGTACGCTATGCCAAATTTCGAGCAAATCGAAAGATTTTCAGGGTCTAAAGTCCGTAAATCGGGCGAAACTATATATGGGAGCTAAATATAAATCTGAACCGATTTTCACGAAACTTGGCACACATCTTTTGTGGCTCAATTCAGTACGCTATGCCAAATTTCGTGCAAATCGAAAGATTTTCAGGGTCTAAAGTCCGTAAATCGGGCAAAAATATATATGGGAACTATATCTAAATCTGAACCGATTTTTCCCAATTTCAATAGGGTTCGTCCTTGGGCCAAACAAATGAACTGTGCCAAATTTCATCCAAATCGGATCATAACTGCGACCTGTACTTTGTTTACAATTTAACATGGACAGACGGACGGACGGACATGCATAAATCGATTCAGAAAGTGATTCTATGCATATTCTCAAAAGGAACCATGGGTCTATCTCGATGATTTTTGCCTGTTACAAACATATGCACAAAGACATAATACCCTGTACCACAGTGTGGTGAAGGGTATAAAAATATTGAGGAGAAAAAGTCAAATTAAAGAAAAAAGTCAATTGCTTTAACAAAAAATCCTCAGGTGGATCAGTAGTTTGGGACCATTTTGGTCAATTGGTAATTGGAAACAAACCTGTTCTTACAAAGTTCCAAGTTTGCTTTGAGGAGACTCCCATGCGACTAAAAGGGTGAGTAAATGTTATTTCTTAAAAATGATAAATTAATTGGGAACCGTTGGTTTAGGAGAATTACCAATTAGATTAGATTTTCTACATTTAAAATAAGATATTTTTCTAAATCAAGACAAAATCATTTCAGATTCGGCGCTTCCACTTCTACTACAAACCTTTGTAATAATTTAAGAAGTGATCACGGTATTGATGTAAAATCAAAAAATATGGAAGTGGGAAAACAAATTATTTAGAAAAATCAGACACCGAAAAATTTGCTAACTCACGTCTGCTTGTACAGATGTGCTGCAGAGATTTAAGACCATTTAATATAGTAGAGCAACCAGGATTTATTGATTATATACAAGCCATAAAACCAAGCCTAATTTTACCATCAGCTACTACATTAAGTCGGTCTGCCCTGAGGATGTGCACAGAACATACAAAACTACAATAACGAAATTTTTAACCACTTAAAGTCCAGCAAACATTTTATTAGTCCTTGACATGTGGACAGACTCTTACAAGAGACGAAGTTATATAAATCTTCGAATTTTATTCTGCCACAATTTTGAAGCAAAATGCATATCATTGAAAACTGAAATTTTGATGTGATATAATATGAATCCTTAATTAAAAACTGAATTTCTTTTTAACTACATATATGTATTTTTTTTGTAGAATATAAATGAAATATTTTAATATTTATATGATATACTTATTTTATGTATATATTTATTTTTATTATTATAATTGATGTGATATAATGTGAATTTGTACAGTCAATTTGTTCCATTATTGTGTGTTTTTAAGCATCCTTATATTTAAGTACTTGGGAGGTAGTAACAAAATATCTATTTAATTGCCTTTAATTCGGTATTCCCCATAGGGCTAGAAACGTCCCTCGTTATTGACGGTATAGTTTTTGGTATAGGCTCCACATAATGGAACCGCTTAATCTTTACTTTATCATGTCTCACAGTGTTTTATTTGAGAAAAATTTCACAACCTATACATACCATGCAAATTGCTTCACATAACGTAACTTATATTTTCAAACTAAATAAATCTTGATTTTATGGAAAACGTGAGCAAATAATGATAACGATTAATCTTACTCTCTCTTTTCGATTTCTTATTATTAAATTTAACTCTAATCTATATACATATATATACATATACATATATATAAATGAATTGCTGTTGGTTAGTCTCGCTAAAACTCGAGAACGGCTGAACGGATTTTTCATATCTTAGTCTTGAAATGTCCGTGGAGCTTCAGGGAAGGTTTAAAAGGTGAGAAAAATTTGAAAATCGCGAAAAATTTGCAAAAAATATTTTGAAGCATATTTGCATTTCCACGAATTTATTATCGAGCTATTTTTATTGCACCACGTCGTAGTTGTTATTTTGAGATATTTTGGGAGAAAATTGGTAGCGCAGCATTCCTTTAAGCTTTAATTTGTCAATTATTGAAAATTTTGAAAATATTTTTTTTTTCAATTGAATTGACATTGTATTGAAACTTTTTTGTAAGAATTTTAAAAAAGAAGACATGCGGAATAGTTCCATAGGGACATTTTATTTCTTAACGTACCTAAAATGTTGCTATGCCACGGGAAATCAGATGCCACCAATAGATGGTGGTTATTTGCATAATCGTTGGTTAGTACCTTTGAACTTATAAACTCAATACCGCATTTTCCGATACTAATAATATGTATCGCAGAGAAAACTAATATATCACTCATTTGCTGCAAGAATTTTCGCGGATTTTTCTCAAAATCTTCTTTCATTAAAACTTTTCCACTACAATTACAGACTACCAGTCGTTTCTTTAAAAAAAATTTTTGCAAGAAATCCTAATGGTTTTGCACGAGTATAATACATACGTCGGAAATATATTTAATTTACGTCAATATTTCTGACGGACCATATCTGACATTACTGATATGACGGGCAGTTTAGTTTAAGAAAATCACCGCAACGTTATCAGTAGCATAAAATTCCACATTGCTAGTTGAGCGGTCCCATTGTTTGCGTTATTCATCATCTGCCCGCACATAGATCTGTAAAAAATAAGAGAATTCCAAATTCTAAATTTAGTTACAAAACAGCTTGGAAACATGACGGTCAAAGTGACAATTGCGTGGTTGTGTTTAGCATTTCTGATGTGTCATGTTCATGGTCAGGGAATGTCGTTAATCGATTTAATTAACAGCACGAATGCAACTACCCAAGTATCGGATACTAAGGTGACTAAATCACTACAAATTGTGGAGAAAAAATCTTTTTAAGCTTGTGGTCTTTATAAATATGTTTTAAAATTATAAATATATGTAACCATTTTCTTGTTTTGTAGACAATTGTTCCCGTCGTACCACCCATTTCCCCCGAAGTACACCAAGGTTGTGGTTGGCGAAACGAAGAAGGTTATGGTTTTAAAATGCACGTCACCAACGAAGATGAAGCCGATTTTGCTGAATTCCCTTGGATGGTGGACAGAGTACGTAGCATGGATGTTAATGGGGAAATTTTATTTATGTATGCCTGTGGTGGTTCACTGATAGCCAAAAATGTGGTCTTGACCGGTGCTCATTGTGTCATCAATCGTAAACCTAACGAGCTCACTGTCCGTGCCGGTGAATGGGATACTCAAAACACAGACGAAATTTTACCCCATGTCGATCGGCGAGTTTATGAAATTATCCGACACGAAAAGTTCCACAAAGGCGCCGTCTATAATGATGTTGCTTTACTGATACTAAATGAACCCTTTGAATGGCAGGAGCATATTCGTCCCATCTGTCTACCAGAATCTAATATAAATTTTGATAATCAACGTTGCTATGCTACTGGTTGGGGAAAGGATAAATTCAAAAAGGAAGATTAATATCAGACGCTATTAAAGAAAATAGATTTACCTATAGTTCCCCGTGATAAGTGTGAAGATAATTTGCGGCAGACTCGTTTGGGACCGCGTTTTAATCTGCATGCAAGTTTTATTTGTGCGGGTGGTGAAAAGGGAAAAGACACCTGCAAAGGTGATGGAGGATCACCGTTGGTATGTCCAGTGCCTGGTACAGCAGGACGTTTTTATCAGGCCGGCATTGTGGCATGGGGTACCGATTGTGGCCAGCAAAATGTTCCTGGTATTTATGCAAATGTCCCGTATTTACGTACTTGGATTTTGGAAAAACTTTCCGCCAAAGGTATTACATATGAAGATTTTACACCATAAATTATGTGAGAATGGAATTGTATAATAAAGTGTTGTATAACATGTATAACATATTGAAATGTATATTCAACTAGCTAAATCCTTGGCGCTTCGCTGCCCCCACCAAAATTATCAACATAGGATTGTAATACAATATAGGAAAGTACATGTAGAAAACTATCTATATGGAGTTTGCAAAGCAGTATAAAAGGGACTACACTTGATGGCACTTGAGACTTCTGACCAACGTACTGCAATATGGGGTTTGATGAGTGACTTATAATTCCAACTTAATATTTGAAAATAGGTATTCATATTTAATGGTTCGATTGGCGGTGTTACCGTCTCCGGACTGTTGTCCGCAAACATTTAAAATAATATAGGAGTAATCATTCGGCAGCAAATAGACATAGATATTCCAGAGACCGTGTTAACTTTAAAAATGTGAGCAAACAAAACAAAATGAAATACTACAACAATAATTTAAGGAAACTTCATTCTGTAAAATGTAGCAAAGACTGGTGGCAATTGTCCAAAACATTAAAAGATCGTAGCATTTCTAATATAGGTGATCTCAGTGCGTTTGATTTTGTGAAGCATTTTAGCGTATTACTGTTGGATAGTTATGACCAAAAAATCAGTTGTTGTATTCCTTTCTGTTTTGATCCTTTCTTGAAATAGACTCGGGTGTAAAGCCGGGGTGTATGCTCAGTCCAATGTTATTTTCACTATACCTAAATGATCTACATGAAATTCTTCCAGGCGGACTTAATGTTGCTAATACCAACTTAAAAATTTTACTGTATGCTGATGATATTGTCATATTATCAAACACGCCTCATGGACTACAGGAAATGATTGATGTACTATGGGACTATTGCCTCATGTGGAACCTTAAAGTCAACATCTCAAAATCAAAAATAAATGTCTTTAGAAAAGGTCCGAGAATTTTAAGAGATCTTAATTGGCATTTTGGTGATCAGGATATTGAAATTGTGAACTATTATAAATACCTGGGAGTTGATTTGACCTATAACTTATCTTTCAATAAACATATAAAAAACAAGCAATCTCTGGCTTTTAAATATTTAAAAACTCTACATGGTCAAGATATCTATCCACCAACGAGATATAATGATATACGTCGCCCATGTTTGGCTGCACAAGTTTGGGGATATAAAAAACGATGATATAGAAAAACTGATTCTTTTTTTTATGAAAAGAGTATTATTTATTATTAAAAATTTATAAAATAGGATCTCAGAAATAGTTCAACGTGTAGAACTTTCAATTATAGTAACTTCTGTACTATGGGTATTTAGTGCACAATTTACATTAAATTAGAACAAATATATATATATATGCTATGGGTGCTATATACATATATATATATATATATATATATCTGACCCGATTTTCTCGAAATTTGGCACACGTCATTCTAGACTCAATTGACTACACCATGCTATATTTCGCTCAAATCGAAAGATATATAGGGACTTTGGTGCACCATTCATCTCAAATCGGACGAATATATATATATATATATATATAGGAGCTATATCTAAATCTGAACTTATTTTTAAGAAATTCACATCATTCTAGACCTAATTCAGTGCGCTGTGCCAAATTTCGTCCAAATCGAAAGATATGTAAGGACCGTTTACATTAAATCGGACGAAACTATATATGGCAGCTATATGTAAATCTGCACCGATTTTCTCCAATTTCAATAGGATTCGTCCTTGGGCCAAATAAGTGAACTGTGCCAAATTTCATCCAAATCGGATCACAAAATAATCGACTCAGAAAGTGATTCTATGCATATTCTCAAAATCAACTAAGGGTCTATCTCGATTATTTTTGCCATGTACCACAGTATGGTGAAGGGTATAAATATATAAACTTACCCTTTTCGAATTTAAAACCATTTCCATTATTATAATTAAAAGCGTGTCATTAGTTATAATTAATTTATTATACATACATAAATATAACGAGAATTTATATTTTCACTTACATTATACACATTTCATTGACAAATGATATACATACATATTTACGCATTACACATCTACGAATAATACATTTTTTTTAATTATTACAATACAATATATGGAGTATAAATTTTCAATAATCACAATAAGTAAACAAAAATGTTGAAAAATAAATGCAGAAATACTTTAACATAGTTTATACTCTCATTTAGAGTAGGAAACGTTAACAAATTAACCTCCTTAAGAATGTAATAGGTACAAATATTAGATGTATTCTTATTCCTAACATTAATTTGGGACGATAAAGGTTGTACACCTGTTAGTGGAGGGTTACATTGTTTTAATCAGGATTTTAATTTCTCTCAATATCGACCCCCTTAAACACCTAATTCCCGACTAGGAGTTGTTGTAGCCACTTGACCGGTACTGCTGGTGGGTGGCGGTGGTGAAACGATGCTGGGCATCAAACGATTCAAAAGACTGCGCACAGCAAATGTCACATCATGATTGGCAAAACAGAATAGGAACGACACCACAAAGCCTTGTAGGCTAACCAAAATGACAGACAACAGTTGATAGAAACGTTCCAAAGGTGTGCCTGAATCCGGACGATAAGGTAATAGAAAATGTTGTAACCCAAAGAGAGGAACCTGTCAATAAAAGTCAAAGAAAACACAGGGGGGAAATTAATTTTACAACCCAATGACCGTAAATCGACTACAGGTGTATATATCCACATAAGTATGAATGTTTGTAATTTGGGGAATACATTACCAAAATAATAGTTGCCCTTACAGCCTTGCGTATGGCCAATGGTGCCGGTTGGGCCGATTGTGGGTGTAATTTTCGTACAATAACGCGCAGGACGTTAATCAGAAAAACTGTAATGGAAAATCAAATCGATTTATTTATTGCCTTTTTATGATTACAGGAAATTGTTATAGTCTAAAACAATAAAGTAGATTTCAGTTATATTTGATATATAATTAACTCACAAAAACTAGAAACCAAGGAGATGCACACCGGCACCGAGAATATCCATAGCAAAAAACTATCATTCATCCAGCAACTATTTTAATGGGAAAACAAATGTAAATCACACAGGATATGAGATTTTCGTTACGCCTCTGTTGTGATTAATTACTTACTGTTTATTATCTTCAGGATGGAAATATCTCGCCACTCCATATGCTGCCACAAAAATCAACGGCGAAAGCCAGGAGAAGATTTTAAACCAACGCATAACAATGGTGTCCTTGACAAAAACCTTTGGTGGAAAACATAATGGATACTAAAGAATTCATCGTTAATTTTTAATTTAGGGGAAAGGGAAAGCATGCAGTTTTTGCCAGAGCCTACAATTTAACACAGCGACATATTATAGCCACAAGCTGATACACTTGGCGTGGCTGTTCCAAAAGTATTAATTAATATTACTATTTCATAGTCCCCATCGAAGTCACAATGTTGAATAATAAAAAAATCGATGATGACATGTCGATGATTTTGGGAGTAAGAGTAAATAATATTCTAAAATATAAATCTGTTCGCAACACCATGTTTGGTATGTCCGAAGAACTAATGTTATATTTTAAATGTACCTATTTTAATTTGACAGTCCGGCCTTCGAAATATTCTTCGGAGACCCCATAAAGTACATATATACAAGAAAATATATGTTATCGTCCACCACTTTGGGTATGAACAAGAGATGCTCTAAAAATTTTTATCGTATGATACAATCAGATGTATTCCAATATAAACCTTCTCTAATACAACATACGTCCTTCTCTAATAAATGTTACCTACTGGAAATCGGACAAAAGTAGATTTCATTTCATCGGACAAAAGTAGTGATTACATATCAATTGGGCTGATTCAGAATACTTGGTGTATCATTTGTATGAAATCCGCAGTGCAATCAATCAAACGTTACATATTAGTTATACAATTTCGAAAACATATGTCGTATGTTTTATATCTAAATCTGAACAGATTTCAACGAAACTTAACACATGACATTGAGTACGATATGGTCATTTTTTTTTGTAAATCAAAAGAAAATATAAAGACTTTGGTGTACCATTTATATAAAATCGGACGAAAATATATATGGGAGCTATATCTAAACTTTAACCGATTTTCTCCAATTTCAATAGGGTTTGTCATTGTTAAATTGTAAACAAAGTACAGGTCGCATTTATGATCCGAATTGGATGAAATTTGGCACAGCACATTTATTTGACACAAGGACGAACCCTATTGAAATTGGGAAAAATCGGTTCAAATTTGGATATAGTACCCACATATATTTTATATAAATGGTGTACCAAAGCCCCTATATATCTTTCGATTTGCAGGAAATTTGGCATGACGTATTATATTTAATATTGACCAGAATTTTGGCGACTTTAGACATTTTTTCAAGTAACATGAGATTTTTTAAGAATCCCATAATTGTAGATATTTTGAATGTCAACTCCAAAATACAGCAGATTTAGATATAGCTCCCATGTATATTTTCGTCCGATTTTATCTAAATAGTGCACCAAAGTCTCTATATATTCTTCGATTTTCATGAAATTTGGTATGGCGTACTAAATTAAGTCTAGAATGATCTGTTTTAAGTTCCGAAAAAATCCGTTCAGTTTAGATATAGCTGCCATATATATTTTCGTCCGATTTAGTGTAAATTGTGTACCAAAGCCCCTATATATCTTTCGATTTTCACGAAATTTGGCACAGCGTACTAAATTAAGTCTAGAATAGTGATAAATCTGAAAATTGGCACCACTTATATGGGGGCTACCCTGAAACGTGGACCGATATATCCCATTTGTAATACCAAACATCCTAGGAGTACTAGCAATATATGCGCAATATTTTAGAGCTCTGTCTTAAATATTGCGACCTCTATCGTGATTTTAACAGACGGAGAGACGCGCGTAAATCGACATAAGGCTGAGGGTATAAAAATAATAATATAAGCTTGATAAAAATAGGTTCATCCGTTTCTGAGGAGTGTTTGTACGGAATCTCGACAAGAGATTTTTTACTTAATAATTTGTAGCTTTTACCAATACTCTCCCACCGGAAAATTTGGAATTCCGAGTTCAATCTACATTTTCACCGAAGTTACTCCAAAATTTCATTCCGTGGTTTTGGAAGTCTGGATCCCTGAAATATTTTCAAACTCATATTGTTAAGCAATCTATAAACACCCATGAATAGACTTGGGCAAGATGTAAATATCCGTCAAATTGAGTAAATGGGGTAAATAACCATTTCTGGGTAATTTTTTGTGTATATACTATATAGCCAAATTTTGACAACCTACGTCATGTGGTTCGTAGTTTTATTATTTACCAACTTGTTTAAAGTATTATAAGACTTTCCATTGTAAACCGGTTTGATAACTGAATTCCAGAAATGGGGTGTAAGAAATACTCACTAATGCCTGGTAAATATTATATCTATGCCTTAAAGAAAACCCACACATATTAACCATCCAGAACAGCATCTTTCCTCGGCACCTATCGTGTTAGAATCTGGGGCATTCTATCACATAGTTATATCTTCAATCGTTTACCGTAACAACAATACAACATTTGACTTATGAAACAATTCAGATTCCAAAATCAATATTAAATTTTGGATACACTTTACAAATACACATGCACACCCAACATGACATTTGAGATATTAAAATTGTTGTACTTTGGACTTACCACAACTAAGACCAAATGGAGATGTAATCCCTCACAGAACATCCAAAAGTAATTGACCAGCATGAAATAGTGAATGACCAAATGCAATATTATGCACCAGTACTGGGAATTGTTTGCCATGATTCAGAAATATAAAAGGAAGAAACACATAATGTTTTCATTATTACTTGTGTGTATAAACAAAATACCACAAGGCTTTGCTTCGAACATCATCAATCAAACAAACTTTAAAGTTTTCAATTAATAATAAAAAACACACAGACACAACAAGTTTCTCATCTTACCGGATTGTCACGTATTATCTGTGGATCTTCAACAATCAGTTTATACCACATAATCCAGGTGATACATGTGAATGCCAACGATGCAAACAAATGAACATGAATACGTATTCGAGTGCAACGCAAAGATCTGAAACACAAAATGACAACAACACCATTGTTCATTACTTTGCAGAATTAATTGGAAATCCACAAAATTATATTTACATTGACAGATTGATAGAATGGATTTGTGTGTAAAATTCATACAAATTTTCAATTTTGTTTACTCACTTGAAACCCAAAAATATAATAAGTGACAGAAATAACGCCACGCAGGATACACTATAGCCCTTGACGTACAGCTCATTGACAAATGTGCGAAACTGATTTTCATGAAAAGATACGATGAAAATTGTGAGTTTCGGGAGTGTGGGAGATTAAAAAACAGGAATTCAATTTAATATGGTGTCGTAAGAAAATTGCTTATCTTACCTCCAGATCCTCATAATCTATACAATTTGTGTAATTTGACCATTCCTGTTGACTGTCTGGATGATGATACCATGTGCCATTTTCTAAACATCTGCAATGGAAATGAAATACAGTGAACTCTCGATAATGTGAACATGCAAAACAGATGAACTCTCGATAGTGTGTCGGCATAGTTCATCTTTTCGAATTTGTTCACATTTTCGATTAGACCACCTTATTTACCGCTAATTCCCCAATTTTTTCTATACTTTAATGCCAGTTTTAGTGTTCGCATTATCGAGAGTTCACTGTATGAAATGAAACCAAAAATTTAAAACTAAAACTTAATTTTTGGATCTGCAATATGCTTTGTACCTATAAACTTTCTTTATAGCTTGATAGTACTTTTACGGGTCTAGATCAAGTAAAGAGGTACAAAATTTGTATTTCGATTTTTTTTATTTACATCCTACAAATTTTACTACCTTTTCCTATCAAGGTTCTAACTCAACCAAGGAAATGTTATTTTTTATTACGGGTTCCCAATAGGTAAATGGATTTTTTGTAAACAAGTAATAAGGTGATGAAGGTCGGCCGAATCGAACTTTTTACACGTTTTAAATACCTTAAATATAAATTTTGGAGTTATCCTGATATAGGGGTTAACCTAAAAGTGATCAAGCCTAGGTCAAGTCCGAATATGGGACTCATTGGTCCCCTCCTTGGGGTACCTCCCTCACAAAAGGGGGAATTTGTTTGCATATTTTCTTATTCTGACCACATACGATTCATAAGTACTTTTGCAGAAGTTCTTGAGTCACAACCATCTCAATGCAATTTGGTTGAAAATGGAGGAAAATGTGTGTCAAATCATTGGAAACATTTTTCAAATCATGGAATATATATTCAAGGCACATGTAAGTTAAACATAAAAAAGCATCTAAAGAGAAATTACCTCGACTTTAAATACATACTTCCCGAATTTGAAAAATATTCAATAATACATTCCATATATCGCTAATTTGTTGACGTATTTTTAAACATCATTTAAACCTATGTTATATCGAATATTTGTGATGGACGTGTTAGTATAAGAGTCGTTTATTTTGAAAGTGGTTTAAGTCCATTTTAGGTTCTGATACAAATCTTGATTTTATAAAAAATTTACAAAACGTATTACGTTATACATTCTATGAAGTAACAATATCTTTGGAACAAATCAAATACGAACCTTTATTGGGTACCAAATTTATCCACTAAAAATTATAAATATAGGTCCACTTTTTTGGTAGCCCACATCTCCCAATATTTAGTATTTTGGGGTTCTTAAGAGCGCTTTTCAACCAAATTCGCTGAAAATTGGTACATTAGGTTCTTATTGGGTACCAAATATTCCTACTAGAAATTGTAAATATCGGTCCACATTTTCTGATAGCCCCCATTAGCGTTACCCCCAATTACCGGATTATGGGTTCGTTTTCGTTTTTCAACCGAATTCGTTGAAATTTGGTACATTGAGTTTTTATTGGGTTTTAAAGTTCTCCACATAAAATTATAAATATAGGTCCAGTTTTTCTGATAACTCCATATAACTGTACACCCAATTGTCGGTATTTTGGGGTTTTTGAGAGCGTTTTTCAACCAAATTCGCTGTAATTTCATATTTAGTATTCGTATTTGGTAATAAATCTCCCAACAAAAAATATTTGTATGTTCCGTGTTTTGGAGTTGGCTCTATATAGCTGTATTCCACCATAGTATGCGGGATATTCTGTAGACGAAATTTTAAGTTTATACCCTACATCTATACCCATCTTCGAACGATTTAGCCATATGTTGTAATGAGTTCTCTATCGGAGGATATCGACATAAAAACTAAAACGTTAGGTTTCGGAATGAACTATAAAGGACCGCATTTAGGGTTAGTTCTATATAAAATTATCGTGAAGAAAGGTATTGGGATTCAAAACTAAAATATTACCTTGGAACTTGAGCTATTCGCTAATTACTACAAAATGTTGTCAATATTGTTCCCACTTTAGTATGCCTCATATAAATTTGCCCTCTAAATAGCAGTATTTTCATGCATTAATAATATAGGTCAACCTTTTGGGGTTTTGAGATTTTAGGGGAAATCCTCATTGAAATTGCTGAAATTCGTATTTGGTTTACAACAATCGATTGGTAGAATTGTCGTTATAAGTCCACTTTGTGGTATGTTCCCTATATTTTCATATCAAAAATCTGTCAGTATTCTTATGGTGGAGGGTATCCACAGTTCGACCCGGCCGAACTTAACGCTTTTTTCATTTGTTTTCATCTTCTACAGAACCCAAGTTGTTGGAAATTAAATATCACATTCATATTTGTCAAAAAAAGTGTAATATTTTTTTAACAATTCCTTTCTTCGATAACTTGAAGTGTTGATGACAGTGTAAACTTCAATAGAAATGTGTTTATAGGTTTCCTACTTTTCCATTAATTCGTTAATTTTTAACAACCTCATATTTACGCAATTTTGATATGGCAAACAACGATTTCGGGTCAGCTAGTGTGCAATAATATTGGACTTTAAATATATAATCTAATATAAAACTTAATATTTGCAAATGTTCTTCTTACACAAAAACATATTTTCTCAAATTCCAAATTAAACTTTTTATATTCATTTGCAAGTCTGCGAAACATTATGTAATAATATAAAATGTATTTATGGCTTGCAAGTTCTCAAATTGCAAAAATAAAAATAATTGAAACAATTAAAAGAAATGTTCGAAAAACGTTGTCTGAATACAAACAAATGCCTTTAAGTCTCTTCTGAGCAAAACGAAACAAAAAAAAACATTTTTGGTTATGCCTAACGGTCTTATGTAAGTAACAGTGATATAACATCGCAGCAGTTTCGACCTACAAACTTACTAGGTAATAATATCTTAAAAGCATTCACAGTCCAAAGGTTAGCCACTCGAATATGCTGTGGGATCCACCACAGCGCCAACAAACAATTTTCAGACACGACGATGCCGACGAAAAAAACGCAATGAAAGACCAACCTCCAAGGTTTACTTTGTTGCCCCAATGCATGTATTTTTTTCCTACATGTCGAACAGGATACTTACGTTTTATGGGCAAGAAATTTACTACTGAATCCCTCAACAAAATCCGGACAATACTGACTTAACACTGTGCCAGCTGGGGTACGTGGCCAACACAGATAACCGTCGAAACGTAATGGACAAAACAACTGTCCATTTCCAGCGGGTGTTGTAGATGGTGTTGTTGTGGTCGAACCCTTTCCACTTACATTTAGCAATAGGGCTGTGGAATATTCTAGGGTCGATGATGATGTAGTGCCATCAGATGGTGGTGCATCAGTTTGTGGTGTAATTAGATTTGGTGTTGCTAGTGTTGCTGCACTTATTGTGGCGTACAGTTCATTACGTTCTGCCTCGGTCACATCGACATTTCCAATATCGATGGATCCTTCATTTACGATGGCATCTTCTATGGAACGTGGTATGGCTGTTGGATATTCTGCAATGAAAGACAAAGAAAAAGAAGAAGACATTGATGACAACGACAATGTGAATACATTTCTAAAGTAACACGTGATAACAATTGCCAGCAATGAGTGACACTAATTTGATAGCTACAATTCATTTGACATTTTAGTTGGAATTGTTTATCAATCAAAATGAAACAAAGGCTATGTGAACTTTAAACTTTGTAGAGAGATAGTAAATTACCTGTACTTGCTGATGATTCATTATTCTGCTGTGATTGGTTTTTGTACTTTACCATGCAATCTACGAAGAGATGTGATAAAAATTCTTTCAAATTGGCCTCTCGCTTCGGCCGATGTAAATGGCTTAAGATAAAATCCATATTGTCAATTTATCTGAAAAATAAATAAATATATTTTTAATATAATATCAACCAATTTATCAACGTTTTCAAATTAATGTTAGGTATTTTAAAATGTCTGTATGTAGATAAATAAAGTCAGACATATATCAATGTCGTTTCCCTTCACTTCTAACAACTTGATATTTTCCCCATTCATAACAATAATAATACTTCAGAGAAATTACATTTGAAATTACACACATAACAAAATGTACATACACAACATATTATAACCCAGGTATTTGCAGATCATAAAGTAAAAACATTCTAACTCGTTACACATTCAACATCAAAATAAATTATTCCAATTAAAAAACACTGCAAAAAAATGTATGCTTTTTTATTTTTATACAAAACTTCAGAAGTTTTCATTACCTTGCAGTTTGCAATCTTCGTAAAATGAAACATTTCAAGTCTACACAAAAAATAACTTTTAACTTGGCAATAAACTGTAGCATACTTTTAGGTATCAAAACCATATGAATTGTTTATACACTTCATCACACGTTGGTACAGGGTATTATGTCTTTGTGCATATACAGTCGAGTACGCATATAACGAACACCGGTTATAACGAGATTTCTCATATACAATGGCAGTTCGGAAAGTTCTTAGCCTAGCACAAAAAGCGAAAGTGTATAAACAGAAAAAAGTGTTTTGGAATCTTCCATCTCTGTTAGTTATGTTAAATTTTGTTTCGATCTGACAACTCCTTCATATAGAAACAGGTGTTCAAAAAAGACGCATCCGCAATTTTTTTGTAATGGAAAACGCAGTGAGTAAGTTCAAAAGTCAACGGGGCCAACTATATGATACCCTTCACTACTTTGGGTACATACAAGAGATGCTCATATGTACAATTTCCTTTAGGTAGAATAGGCATAGCATCTATGGAGGACCATTGAAATGGAATAGGACGAAATTAACTGCGTGAAGTACATCGATATTTGAACTAAATTAAAACATCCCATACACATACCAATACATGTTATTCTAGGTTTGATTTGGTACGTTGTGCACAAATTCGTCCTAACGGACGTACCTTAGTTATTTGGTACATCATTTTGATGAAATGGGATGAAAATATATATGGAAGCTATATCATAGGCTCCTCCATTTGGACCATTTGCTTAAAATCGGACAAAATTATATGAGGGAGCTCTATATATACATCTGAACATGTTTCAAGAACAAAATATCGTTGAAATAGAACAGGATCTATGGTGCAGCATTTACATAAAATGAACAAACTTAGACTCCTCGGTGCGCCATTTACATAAAATCGGACAAAACTATATATGGGAGCTATATCTAAATCTGAATCGACTTCATCCAAATGGGATTATACTTTGTTCACAAAAATACATGGACAGACGGGCATGCATAAATCGACTCAAAAGGAACCATGGGTGTATCTCGATTCCTTATATGCACAAAGACACAATACCCTGTACCACAGTGTGGTGAAGGGTATAATTAGAAATGCGTGCTGTCATTAAATATATCATATGGTGAATGTGAATAGAAGGTGAACCACGTAGTGGACGTCCAACAAATTGACATGGTATTAAATGATCGAGTCCATTTAATTTTGCATGAAGAACTACAGATTAAAAAGCTTGCTGCAAGGTGGGTGCCGCATTTGTTAACAGTCGAGCAATTCTCAAGCTTTTTTGGATCATTATAAGCGTCGTTTCATAACTATTGATGAGACATGGATCCATCACTATACTCCAGAGACAAAAGAACAATCCAAACAGTGGACTGAAACTGGAGGAAGTGCCCCAAAGAAGGCAAAAACAATTCAATCGGCTGGTAAGGTTATGGTTATTGATTGACTATCTGCAAAAGGGTAAAACAATAAATTCAACCTTTTGGATCAATTAAATGTACAAATTCGAGAAAAACGTCCTGGCTTACACAAATCCTGGCACAAATCTAAAAAAAATTTTTGCTGGCAAGCCTTTTACCTCAAATGAAGATTCGATTAATTTTTGAAGACCTTGAGGAAAACTATTTTAATCAAGAGATAGAATTGCTAGCCAAGCGTTGAACTAAGTGTATTGAAGTTATAGGAGATTATATTGAAAAATATAAATATTTTTGTAAAACTAACAATTATCTTTCAGTGATAGGCTAAGAAGTTTCTGAACCGCCCTCGTATTTTAACGCTGGCAGCCTTTACAAAAAATGTCAGCTGTAATGTGAGATTATTTAAAGAAAAGGATAAGCATTTTAAGAATTATCAGAAAGGACATAAAAACTACCAAATTTCTAACTGAATATATATTTGTTCAGGTAAGCCTATAATTTGCCTCACCTTGGATATAAGGGACATTTTCTATAAGGAACTAATTTGCTTGGTCCGCACGAGTTCGCTATAACCGTACCCGATTGTATTTATATTTCTAATATATAATATGAGTCGATGTATGTCCGTCCGTCTATCTGTATTTAAATTGTATATGTAAGCAATAAGATGAAATTTGGAAAGTCATATCAAAAAGTTTTGAATCTAATAAGGAATAATCGTCAACAGCGTATAAAATTACATTAAACGTGGTTTTATTGCACATTATTCGAATTGAAGATGAAGATACTGTGTAACTCATCGAAACAACCATTTCGAACCCATATGATGATTCCATACAAGGGTAACCCTAAATTTTCTGTATTTTGGGGTTATTCGTTGAATTTTGGTACATTGGCTTTTTATTGGTACCAAATTTGTCGACCAAAAGTAAGCATAGGTCAATTTTTTCGGGTAGCCCCCATATAACGGTACCCACCAATTTTCAGTATTTTAGGTGTTTTGATGCGTTTTCGACCGAATTAGCTGTAATTCAGTACATTAAGTTATTATTGGGTAGCAGATCTCTTCACTAAAAATTATAAACATAGGTCAATTTTTTTCGGGTAGCCCCCATATAAGGGTATTTTCCGTATTTTTGGGTTCTTCAGCGCGTTTTTAAGCAAAGTCGCTGTAATTTGTTCCGCGTTCTGAGTTTGGTTTTAAGATTTAGAAGGTATTGTGATGTAAAATTGTTAGTTTCGAAATTGAGCTATATCAGTCCTTAATTAGGTATAGCACCTCATATAATGATAACTACAAATGTTTCGATATTCCTACACGATGTAATAAATATTGGCCCCGCAATAGGTATACTCTCCAGCGACGTACGCGTACAATTATTTTCTGCAATAACAATAGAACCGGCAACTTCCACCAATACCCCCGAAATAAAATCTGTGAACGTTGGTGACGACCTGATATAACTGTGATCGATCAACTTTTTGGGATTTTTATGAAAAATCTCCATTAAAAATTGTTGAAATTTGTATTTGGTGTACATTATCGATTACGTAAATTGGTTTGTAGAATTGTCGGTATAGGTCCAATTTTTTGGTATGTTCCTCTATTTTCAAAATTGTGCAAAAAAGTAATTTTATAATATCATGCGAACGGACAATTTGAATCAAGTTAGGGGGTACTGTTATATGGGCGCTATCAGAAAAAGTGGACCTATATTTATAATAAATCGACCCAACCCATTTTAAAATGGTATGTATACCATTCTGAAATCTATGAAAATAGCATTGGGCAGATTTGGGTTCTTTAGTTTAACATTTGTATGAAATCAAGCAAAATTATATATGGGAGCTATACACTATTTGGTATGCTGCAGTACAGTGCATTGTCCAAAATATAATCTAGATCGGTGCACAATTTACATGTTCTATGGACTCCTAGGAGCTCCAATTAAAAGAAATTTTGCAATTCACTATGCAAAATTTCAAAAATTCTAAATTGCAGATGATTCAGTTGAAAAACAGGCCAAAATACCGAATACTATGAGAAACCGTTATATGATTAGCCCCTAAAAAATTTAACCTATTGATTATTTTTGGTTGGAAGATTTGATACCCAACGAGAACTAATTACAACCAATTCGGTTACAAAACGAGTCAAAAATTTCCACAATACCAAATATTTGGGGATACCATTCTAGAAGTAACAGCAAAGCCAGTGCAAACTTTCAAAGCATCATCTTAAATATTGCAATCTTTATCTTGATTTCAAAAGTCAGGGGGATAGGGTTTCTGGTGATTATTTCGATGTATTGCAAACGGAATGACAAATTTTATTAAAAAACCAGTAAGGAAAGTAGTAAAGTCGGACGGGGCCGACTATATGATACCCTTCACCACTATGGGTATATTAAACAGGACTATTTCGATTTTCTCGAAACTTGGCAGACATCACTCTAGGCTCAATTCAGTACGTTATGCCAAATTTCGTGCAAATCGTAGGATATATAGGGACTTTGGGGCACCATTTACATGAAATCGGATGAAACTATATATGGGAGCTATATCTAAATCTGGACCGATTTTCTCGAAACTTGGCAGACATCATTCTAGGCTCAATTCAGTACGTTATGCCAAATTTTGTGCAAATCGAAAGATATATAGGGACTTTGGGGCACCATTTACATGAAATCGGACGAAACTATATATGGGAGCTATATCTAAATCTAGACCAATTTTCTCGAATCTTGTCAGACATCACTCCAGGCTTAATTCATTACGCTGTGCCAAATTTCGTGCAAATCGAAAGATATATAGGGAGTTTGGGGCACCATTTACATGAAATCGGACGAAACTATATATGGGAGCTATATCTAAATCTGGACCGATTTTCTCGAAACTTGGCAGACATCATTCTAGCTCAATTCAGTACGTTATGCCAAATTTTGTGCAAATCGAAAGATATATAGGGACTTTGGGGCACCATTTACATGAAATCGGACGAAACTATATATGGGAGCTATATCTAAATCTGGACCGATTTTCTCGATACTTGGCAGACATCACTCTAGACTCAATTCAGTACGTTATGCCAAATTTTGTGCAAATCGAAAGATATATAGGGGCTTTGGGGCACCATTTACATGAAATCGGACGAAACTATATATGGGAGCTATATCTAAATCTGGACCGATTTTCACGAAACTTGGCAGACATCATTCTAGTATTAAATTATTGGGCTGTACCAAATTTCGTGCAAATCTAAAGATATATAGGGACCGTTTACATTAAATCGGTTAAATATATATATGGGAGCTATATCTAAATCTGACCCGATTTTTCCCAATTTTAATAGGGTTCGTCCTTGGGCTGAATAAGTGACCTATGCCAAATTTCATCCAATTCGGATCATAAATGCGACCTGTACTTTGTTTACAATTTAACATGGACAGACAGACGGACGGACGGACATGCATAAATCGACTTAGAAAGTGATTCTATGCATATTCTCAAAAGGAACCATGTGTCTATCTCGTTTCCTTTTGCCTGTTACAAACATATGCACAAAGACATAATACCCTGTACCACAGTGTGGTGAAGGATATAATAATGACCAGTAAGGAAAGTAGTAAAGTCGGACGGGGCCGACTATATGATACCCTTCACCACTTTGAGTATATTCAACAGATGAATCCTGAAAGACGTCACATTTTTAAAGGACCAGTAAAATGAATATGGGAGCTATATCTAAATCCGAACCGATTTTCAGGAAACTTAACACACATCATTCTAGACCTAATACATTACGCTGAGCCAAATTTAGTGCAAATCGAGAGATATATAGGGACTTTTATGCACAATTTACCTTAAATCGGACGAAAATATATAAGAGATCTATATCTAAATCTGAACCGAGTTTCTGGAAACTTAACACACATCATTCTAGACATAATTCATTACGCTGTGTCAAATTTCGTGCAAATCGAAAGATATATAGGGACTCTGGTGCACTATTTATATTAAATTGGGCGCAAAAAAATATAGGAGCTATATATAAATCTGAACCGATTTTCAGGAAACTTAACACACATCATTCTAGACCTAATTTGTTACGCTCTGCCAAATTTCGGTCGAAAAATACGATCAGAACCCCCAAAATACCAAAAATTTGGGGGTACCGTTATATGGGGACTACCAGAAAAACTGGACCTATATTTATAATTTTTAGTGGAGTAATTTGGTACCCAATAAGAACCCAATGTACAAAATTTCAGAGAATTCAGTTATAAAACGAGTTATAAAATACCGAAAATTAAGGGTACCCTTATATCGGGGCTATCCGAAAAAATGGACCTTTATTTATAATTTTTGGTAGGGAGATTTGCTACCCAATAAGAACTCAAAGTACCAAATTTCAGCGAATTAAGTTAAAAAACGCGCTCAAGAACATCAAAATACCGAAATTTGGGGGTACACTTATATGGGGGCTATCCGAAAAAATTGACCTTTATTTATAATTTTTAGTAGGGAGATTTGCTACCCAATAAGAACTCAATGTACCAAATTTCAGCGAATTAAGTTAAAAAAACGCGCTCAAGAACATCAAAATACCGAAAAATTGGGGGTACCCTTATATGGGAGCTATGCCTAAACGTGGACCGATTTTCTCCAATTTCAATAGGGTTCGTCCTTGGGCCAATTAAGTGACCTGTGCCAAATTTCATCCAATTCGGATCATAAATGCGACCTGTACTTTGTTTACAATTTAACATGGACAGACGGACGGACAGACGGACAGACGGACATGCGTAAATCGACTCAGAAAGTGATTCTATGCATATTCTCAAAAGGAACCATGGGTCTATCTCGATTATTTTTGCCTGTTACAAACATATGCACAAAGACATAATACACTGTACCACAGTGTGGTGAAGGGTATAAAAAATATTTTACACTTTTGCAAAAAATTGTTCTAATGATTTAAAATGATTCACATCAGATGTCTCGTATGTGTGTCATTTTGCAAAATTGTAACGAAGCCTATGACGTTCAGGCATCCTTATTCATGCTGAGTTCTTCCATGGACGTTTAATGTGAAAACATTGTTTCGCCAACAAAGATGACATCAACGAGCTAGATAAGTGATATTAGCATGTAAATTAATACAATTAAGGACAAGAGCGTTTAGAAATGTATTACTTCGAACAAAGAAGAGGCAAACAAAAGCAAATACAACGACAACAACATATATTTCAATACGTTGTGGTTGCTGGCGTATTAAATTGTTGAAATAAATGTTCTTTTAAATTTAACAAAGAAGGTGAAAAATAAATATCGCTTCATGAGAAGATTTTTGTTTTATTTTCAAATTGGGAAAGCTGTTGAATGATGCATTAATTGGATGAATCATTGATTGATTAATAATTTGTTGTGTTCCGGTCGGTGAAAAATGGAGGCATTAATGAGGACGTGTTGAATGCTGAGAAAGAAATTTATAAATTAAAAAAAATAGACCCACAATATATTCGTTCTTCTACTTTGTCAAACCCCCCACAAGGACCTCTAACTATCTCGAGAGCCTTTACCATCATAATAAGATTTAATATTGCATTCATTTGATTTGAAATAATTATTCAATAGTGCAACTCTATGCCAATATGTATTGACATTTCTATTATTGTTCATTAAAATGGGAAATCACAAGAATGGAACTTTACCCAAGAGCAATGCATAGGCTATTACCTGGGGTAATGATTGGCATATGCATAGCTAATTGGACTACATTAAATGAAATGAAACAACAGCGTAACTGAAAGGTCACCATTTGAAATGTGAGAAGCACATTCAGACCAACAGCCATCCATCCATCTTGCAATCTTCCATTTGTGTTGATGTTTGTCAACTGAAGTGACATTTGCACTTAAGCAGAATATAGCTTTGACAGGGTTAGCAATAAAGTGCATTAAAATGCAGAAGGAAAGAAATAATTAAAAATGTGAAAGTCTATTTATAACTCAATAAAATATATTTATTTTATTGATATTCTTAAATTAAATTTACGTGCTTTCGGAGGGATATCCATGTGATATCCTGACATATATTAGTATATTCATATCAATATAAAGGTCAGCCACTTCTCTAGGATACGCTGGTAACTACGAACTATGTCATTATATATATAAAATATATTTTCCGGATATATCTCTCATAAGGTCGAGTGTATATAAAATTTGTCATTCTGTTTTCGACAC
>NW_026885340.1:0-65372 GCF_032173495.1 Musca vetustissima | reverse complement strand
CTTTGGTAAGCCTTGAAAAAGTCCACGCCTTTGGTAAGCCTTGAAAAATTAGTCTTTAAAAAATCCACGCCTTTGGTAAGCCTTGAAAAAATTTTGGTAAGCCTTGAAAATTATTTATTTGCTTTGGTAAGCCTTGAAAAATTAGTCTTTAAAAAACTCCTTTGGAAAGCCTTGAAAAACTACTCTTTAAAAAATCCACTCCTTTGGAAAGCCTTGAAAGACTACTCTTTAAAAAATCCACGCCTTGTATGACTCTTGAATAATTAGTCTTAAAAAATCCACGCCTTTGGTAAGCCTTCTTTCTTAATATTCTTTAAAAAAAAATCAGAAATAAATATGGGTCAACTTACTTATGCTGCCACATTAGCATCGGATCAGCTTCCAAATCGGACATATCAATTGTCTTGCCCTTTGTCTTAACGTCGGGATGTTTTTTGCACAGCAACCAGCCGACATGCGAGAAAAAGAAACCACGCATAGCATTATGCGGATCAGCATCGGTTTCGGTGAATTTATGATGGACCCGATGATCGCGTGACCATTCATAGATGGAATTTTGAAAAGCCATTGTCGAGAAGAAGAGCAATATTAAACGCAGCGGTAATTTAGCCTTATACGAACGATGTGACCACAAACGGTGCGCACCCACCGTAATGCCAAATGCTGTCATGTACAGGGTGAATAAGACTGCAATAGAGAATGTAAATATTATAAAAATACAAAAAAAAAAACAATTATTCCGATTATATACTTACACCATATATAAGTTTGCCATTTATAAGCTCTTGCAAAAAAAAGATATGCCCCATAGAAGGCACTACACGCTAGATACACAAATACGATTATATTGAACCAGACCAATTCGACTTTTCGTTTCTCGGCCCCTTTCAATGGTGTTATATCTTTGGCCAAGCCTCCATCGATGGTATCGGTATCATTTTCATCCAAGACACCGGTTATGCGACTTTCTGTATTCGGGGCCATGGTCTATGAAAACCTTAAACAAAAAAATAAAATAGCGTACAATTGTATTTTTAAAAATAAATCCGCAATTCATTTTTGAGCAAACCTCGTAGTTGTGATTTTTTTTTTTGTATAAATTTAATTTTAAGCATTTTCCCCATTTGCATTGTATATTCTTTTTCGTATCCCACTAGAACAACATTTGAATATTAAATAGACAATTTGTCCTACAACATGTCTTTATTGAGCGCAGCCTAAGCCATCCGTTCCATTTTATTATTCTAATGCATTGTTAATGAATTCCAGATGTAATGTCTCGAACAAATTACTATATATAGAGGAACGGGAAACGAAAGCGAATATATATATATATATTTAAATATATATATTGTAGAATGACTTCGACAATAAATTGTGTAGTGTTAAAAAAATGTCTTTAGTTTTTTCTTTCTAAAAGAATCACACAAATATATGAATATATAGTAAACAATAATATATATATATGTTTATTTTGTTTTTATTTTGATTATTCTGATTATATCAATTTTTGGCAATTTTTGGCAGTAACTACTTACCAATCTGCCTACACACCCATTATTTTTACCTAGGAAGGAAGTACTTACATAAAGAGATTCTTTAAGCACATATTTAACTATTTATTTCGAAGAAATGAAAAGTTCATTAATAACTAGTTCTGGGGAAGCACTTAAAAAATACTTACTGATATTTCGTATTTAAGTACATATTTTTCAAATAAAAATATGTACTTATGACCCACCATACTAACGTCTCCAGAATAACCACTTATTTATTTATCTCAGGTAACCCGTGATATAAGTTGGTAAAAAAAATTAATTATTTTTATTTTATGTTATGAAAATTCAATTTATACATTTTAAGTTTATGGGTAGTCAAAAGATTTTTTTTATATAGTGATTAATTCTCTACGAGTTCACAATATATTTATATTAATATCGTAAATAAAATTAGCCTCTTTTGTGTATTAAATTACATAAGCTTGAAGCATACATGAATATGTTAATTATATAGATTTTTAAATACACTTATTTGTACATTTTCAGCCTTTAAAACATTGCGATTTCAAAAAATACTATGATATAAATAAGGATAATTTGTTTTCATTGAGAAGCAAATAACATAAATTAAAATGGAATTTAAACATTTTGAAAATGTGGTGTGAAAAAACAAACACAAAATACTAGGATAAAAATAAATAAGGATAATTCACTTTACATTAAGAATGAATGGAATTTAAACATTTGAAAACCATATGGTGTGAAGATATATATTATAAAATTTAGTTGGTTATATATTATTTTTTTTTCTTTTGGACACTTGCATCCTTAAAGTGCCGATTTTTGGCATTTCGAATGGCTATTCTTATATTCCTTTGAAAATCGCCTCCTTCACTTGTTGCGCCTAAAAGAAAAATAGACTACATTAGTTATATACATATTTAAACTTGTATATATACTTGTAATACTTACGATTTAAAACGGCCATAAACTTTTTAAAATCTCGTAGGGGTTTCTTGTTGTGTATTCCTATGTAATTATATTCTATTAATAAATTTTGGCTTATAATTGAAGTAAGCCCTTTTATCAGTCCCTTTGAACCTAGTAAAAATTTAATAACCGCGATCTGAAAAATAAATATGATATGTGCTTAAATTATTTATGATAAAAAAATCTTAATACACACTAGTTCATCTTCATTTTCTTCGTTTATTGAATTTTCAATTTCTTTTAAGCCTTCGTCAGATGTAATGGGAAATTTGTTAACGAATTTTGACATGTCAGCATTAGATTTTTTAACCATGGATTTTAAAAGAGCATTCTGTTCGCCTAGTATGTTGCTTATTACCATATTTTGGTGTTCGATTATATCTATTAAAATAAATTATTGAAATATATGAGATATTTTTTAAGTAATTCAAATAACAAATTAATATTTACCCACTAGTTTTTTGTATCTTTCATCGTCGTCTTTTTGTTTTTGTATTATTAAGTCTGAAATTGGGCAAAAGTCTTGTATTATTACTGATTGACAAATTCCGCAAGTACTTACCTTTAATGTCACGCATTTCGTTGCTTATGTCCATACTGAGGTGGTGTGTAGATATTTTTTGCTTTTTGAACATGTTTTTTTTTTTAACAAAAGGAGTGTATTTCTGGAATTAAAACGTAGTTGTTCTGATATGGTAATTTTACCACTTTACATTTAATATCTTCTAAAGCATAGATTTGTTCTTCGCAATAAATCGGCTCAACCAAGGCAACATCAATATCGAGTGAATCAATTGGAGAGTTATAAAAATTGTGCAATACTTGAAATGATTTTGCTTTAAATTTAAATTCATCAATAATTTCTGTTATGGTCAAAAATGTCGCTCCATTTACCAAACACGTATTATCAGGGCATTTAGTACTGAAATACCCTTTGGTTGTCTGCACGGATTTAACTTTGCCTTTCTTATATATAAGTCCTAGTTGCGGCCCTTTTATTTTTATGGGGAAATTTTCAAATGAATTAAAAATTTGCTGACAAATATGTTTTGGGGATCTGATTGCAGCTTTAACACGTTGCATAAAGTTTTCGAATGTGTAGGCCGAAAAGTCACACAGTGGTCCAAATTGCCGAACACAATCTGAAAGATGCAAAAGATTATGTACGTTGTAGGAAACGCTTGATCTTCCATACAGAATAGGGAATGTTTGTACAAATTCTTGTATTATGTGTTGATTTTTTTCCAATTGCTGTTCATTTGAAGGTGATAAAATTGTTCTATAAGAACAATGTAGCAAGAGGAAATGTTCGTACAATTCACTTGGTATATTATTTTTTAATGCAACAACGCCTGTGTAGAAAAGAAACTGACGAAATTCTGTCGCTTTCCATCTTGGTAGTTCGAGAAGCATCCTTGGCTTTCTTGCAAATTCCCTTGGTATGAATCGGCACATGGAATGAAGCATTTCTGATATTGATGAACTCGAAGAGGAAGAAACTGGAACTACTGTCTTTCGTTCGTAAATTCGTGTAAGCATCTTTTTAGTAACTCCCAGATCAACAGCATGCATGCAATCTACAGGGAATTGTGAAACCATTTGTACCCTCATAGTCTCCAGTTTCATCTCAGTGTCACTATGTAAGGGAAGATGATAATTTGTATAATTCCTTGACAGGAATCCTATATCAGTTCTACTGTCTCCAGGAAATATTGAATAAGTGTTGACGTTGTCAATCCGTTTACCAATTTGTTGACACTTTGTACATCCATTGAAAGAAGTGTGGCCCTTAATACCACATACAAATGCTTTAGCAGGTGCGTCACAAATAAATGCCCGCAAATGTACACGAATTTTCTTTCCATTAACTGTAATGCCCATTAACATGATTTCAGACATTTCGGTAACAAAATCATGTAAATAAGAATTAATATTGTATGGTTTTTTTGGTCCAACGTAGGCTCCAATTAAAAAAACTCCACTATTAGGAATATTTTGCACCCGGCCTAATATTGGCCATACTTCAATCGGGGAGCTCTTGAAGAGAGACAATCCATCAATACCAACGTCTATTATTAACATATCTGTTTCTGCACAAATTATGGAATCATTTTTTGTAAATGATTTTGAATCCCCACATGTACATATTCCCCTGGAGAAACCGTTCTCCTCTGGCATGCATTTTTTGCTCCTATAAGGGCTCGAACAGAAAGTGGCACATCTAGACTTTCCGATTTTAATATTCTTAAAAGCGATTGTGTGCATTCAACAGTTGGCTTGTGATCTGTAAACCAAACTGCAAGCTTTTCTGACAAATCCATTTGTGCATTTTCATGTTCTCCTACATTGGACAGCGCTTGGTCATGTTCAGACAGCGAAGCAGAAATTATTGATGATGTTTCTTCTGACAAAATATTATGTTCTATCATTTTGAAACGCTTCAACAATTCCCCTCTCTCTTTCTTGATATTTCGTCGGTGTTGCCTTTTACTTATCATTTTTAAACTAACTTTTTATTTGTATACACAAATTACAAATTTGAACACTCGATGCACTTTTAAAACTTTTATTGAAATGAAAATCTGTGCCCACACAATAATATAAAAAACGGCGTTTGTTAAAAATTGAGGAATAATAATATCGTCTGTCATCAACGTTACAGCCTTTTAAATTTTCGAACGCTTTTATTGTGTTCAAAACTACGAATCTTTTGCTATCATCGAACAACGCCGCCAAAATGGTAGCGTCGGCGCTGTAACTATGATATCAACAGCAACAACAATTGTAACTAAATATTTTTAGATTTCTTTCGTTTCTTCTTTGCATGTAAATTAAAAACAGGAATTGTTGTAGAAAATGTGACTACATGAATATAAATGTTTATAACATTCATAGATTTTTTTTTTAAATTATTGCGACTGAAAATATGTGGTACTATATGATATTATAATGGTCATTATTTGTAATCTATTACATACTAACTTCTTGGTAATCCAGATAGTAATGAGTTGTCATTATTTTATAATGCAGGAAATAATGATATGTGATTACCAAATTTTTGCTGGGCACTATTAAATTGCAGCGATTTTATACCCTCAGCCGCAGGGTTAATGAGAATGTATACACTTTGCTACGGGAAAAATGTGCCTCATCGATGTATGTTTTCCATGTTTCTTTGCACCATGTGTCTGGTGCGCACGATAACTCTTGAAGAGAGTAACCGACCCATCGATTCACTCATAGTGAATCCATGAAAACAGTTATTTTCTTGTAATGTTGCTACGCTGTCAAATATACTGTGAACTATAAGATAGAGAATCTACTACTAAACTATTAATATCCATTTGAATTATGTCTGTATCATTGCTCATTCAAATGAGGATTTTCTGTAAATTTGGCAGCACTAGCAAACACTTTCGTCAGCGCCATCTATTGGTGTTGGGTAGATACTCAGTGTATGTTCTAATCTATTAATGTCCATACAAATTATTTCTTTATCGCTACACATCAAGAAATGTTTGAAGACTCTAAAATACCGATGATTTTCTGCAAAATTTTGCAGCACTGGCAAACATTTGTCGTCAGCGCCATCTATTGAATGGGTAATTAAAAAAATCGATTATGCAAAATTTAAACATCATTTGGTTTTTCCATAACTTTTGTGATACTCTAGATCAGGGGTAGTCAACCTTTTTTAATTACCACCCACTTATTCACCTCGAGTGATAGAAAAATATTCTTATCGCCCACCTAATCCACAGTTTTGTTTATTGATAAACTGCTTTTATTTATTAGGATTTTTGCATGTTATTAAGTAATTTTAATTAAGTATAGTGAAATATTAAGTATTTAATGGAATCCCTGAGGCTGATGCTGCGAAATTAAATATTTAATATCTGATTCTATTTTCGTCCAAAGCAAGCGAAGGTCTCCTCTTTCAGAAATATTAGGGCGGTTTCTTTCTTTGTTCGTGATGTGGTTAACAGCACTAAATCTTGATTAGACTAAATATGAGGTAGGAAAATGTATTAATAATTTGAATACCTCTTTCCGCATATTTGTATATAAAAGAGGTATTTTTGTATGTTGCCACAACTATTATATCCGCCATTTTCGAAACTCTGTTTACAATCTCCTTCTTATTTTATTTCTAATAGTTCTTCTTGATACTTTGTATGAGCTTCCTTAGAATTAGCTGTAAATGGTGGGCGGTAGGTACCAGGTTGACTGTCGCTGCTCTAGATATTTAAATGAAATTGGTGTCATGTGTAAGGTATGCGATAATCGGTTCAAGAATTGGACTCGAAAAGCTGCTGTGTCTGATTTAAATCATGACCATCAATAGATGGCGCTGACGACGAGTCTATATAAATTGTACACCATATTTCTTTTTGCCATTTCGTTTCGAATTGTTCGTTTTTCGAATTGCAGATATTAAAATAAAAGTGGTCTCATATGAAAGGTATAGTTGTACAATTTTTTTTTTGAATTAAATAAATTTATAAAATTCCATGTTATTGAATATGAAATAATTCGATTTGAATCATGTCCATCTACAGATGGCGTTGACGACGGAGTTTATAGAAATTGCATTTCTCATGTCTTTTTTTACTATAATTTGTTTGTATTGCTGCTATTCAAATGAATGTGGCAAAAAGGCAAAATTGTGAAACCAAAAATCTTAAAATAAAAGATTTTATGAGGCTTGAAAGAAAAAAGTGTTCAAAGGTGCCCCCCTCTCCCCTATACATTAATTTCAAAATTAGTTAGTTAGTTAATATGAAATTGGAGTTTATATTTCTAAAATATTAGATAAACGTTTTAACTCTAGTATTTAACTCAAAAATATATTTCGCCTGGGTCTCTTAAAAATATTGAAGCACATAAGCATTGAACTCAAAATCGGTATTTTAAAAATGTAGGTAACATTTTTATCCATGGATAATATCCCATCAATAGATGGCGCTGACGATGGGTTTATAAAAATTACATACCTCATTTCATTTCTTTGTAACTTTTTTCGTACTGCTGGTATTTCAATGAATGTGGTGTCATATGAAAGGTATAATTGTATACATTCAAACATTTCTTTGAATATTAATATGAATTTGGAATTTCTAGATTATGTTTATAAAATAGAGAATATTACATACGTTGGAAATATTAGGAGTTATTATAATATTTTGAGAACAGACCGATCGGATTTGAACTTAAATTTGCAAAGCCTAATATTTTTACCAAGCATGTATATTTTTGGAATATAGGACACTCCTACTAGTACCTCCACCACAAAGGGTAAAAATTTGTAAATATCAATGAAGCAAACGGAAAATCATTCATCGAAACTATGCACATCGTAATATGTTTCGCTTACATAGATCAAGTTCGAAGGTGGTATCGGTCGATCATCTCCTTCCGGTACCTCCCCACATTTTACATAAGTAAGAGAAATTGCCGAAATGGTAGGAATGCGTAAATCTACTGTCCACGACATTATAAAGATGATCCCTGATGAGTTCAGATTGACCAATAAAAGCAGAGAAGGTCAAGGGAAGATTTTAAATGAGCGAGAAGAGCGTTCGATATTAAAAGAAATAAAACAATATCCATTTTAATCCGCAAAAGAACTTAAAATAAATTTAAAAACTCGCACTGGAAAATATGTGTGCCTAAGTCCCAATATAGATTAGGCGAGTTTACTTGCCGCAAGTCTTTGTTTGCAGGAGAGAGGGGGGCAAGGGGAATAGAATTGCTCGTACCGACAATTTTCTGGCAATTCATTTTGTGTATTTTGTTTGTAGTGTCATTTCAGAAAAAATAATTCAATTCAGAAAATATATGTTTGCAGCCGAATCGCCTTGTATAGACGCATGAAGCAAGTTCAAAAGAGAACGATAAAAATTGCCGCAAGTAAACTCGCCTAATATAAATCAGGACTAAATACTGGTCGCAATACATTACATAAATATGATTATTATGGGAGAGCTGCAAGAAAAAAGCCATTTGTAAATATCATATGAAGCGAACGGAAAATCATTCATCGAAACTATGCACATCGTAATATGTTTCGCTTACATAGATCAAGTTCGAAGGTGGTATCGGTCGATCATCTCCTTCTGGTACCCCACCCTCATTTTACAAACATGTAAATTTTATTTGAAGCGTACTGAATAGCCGATTTAATTCATTGTTTTCACATCTGATTATTTTACTACACCTCTTTGTTACCTTTTACGCAACAAATAATAATAAAACCTGTGTATAATTCCATAGACTTCCGCAACCCATAGACGTACAGTATATAACTGTCGGCAACACATACAAAAATATTAAATTATTACTCTCCAGGAATTGGACACGTTTTCAGACAAATTGGCCCAATTCAATATTTTCCGTTTTCATTGGGTGCCAAATGTTCGTACCAAAAATGATCAATATCTGTCAGTATCTTTTCAGTGTTTTAGGTCCATTTTCCAACCGGAGTGTCTGTCCTCAGGTATTTCGTTATAGAAAACCTAATAAATGTTCCTATAGATGTTAGATATTCTGAATATCCACCTCTATAAAAAGTTCGGTCCTGTCGAATTTTTTCCTTTTTAATTAATATGCATTTAAAATTTTACCAACGAGTAAAGTACCAAGCCCAAGCTTTGCTGCAGCTACATCCTCTTGTAGGGATGAAGATGGAAAGCAGGTGATAACGTGTTGAGGATCTGGAAGGAGCATTTTGCAAAGCATCTGGTATGAAATAGTGGTGGCTAAGAAGATATAGTTGTATACCAACTAGCCAAGATAAGTTCGGAATAACAATCAATCGTCTGAATAATAATAAAGTAGCAGATGCCGATGGTCAGGATCATGCATCAGCTCATTAGAACATTTTTGCTAGAGGAATGCATGGCCAATGATTTGAATCTCAGCATCCCGTGTTCCCGTGATATGTGCCAACTGTAGATATTATTGGATCTTATCAATATCGCTTCAGACCTGACAAATCCGCCATAGACCAGCTTTGCGTTCGGCATTCCTGCAAAATTAATACGGCTATGCAGGCTAACTTTAAGTGGCACAAAACCAGCAGTTAAGGTCGGCGACTGTTACTGTTGTGGAACTTGAGAACTACAGCTTCGATGTAGTCAAATATTTTAAATACCTTGGTACCTCTATGCGAACTTTAAACAAGTCATATTTGTAAAAAAAACAATAATTTTTATGTTATTATTTTTTTTAATTTTTTTCTCGGTGTATATGTCCCTTGTGTGGTAGACAATTAATTTACAAATCAAAAAATCTTCCACTGCACTTCCTGTTGAATGAATGCATTGCCCCTCGTTACTACTATGCGAATCGCGAAAGTCTTCGAGTTCAAATGCATTGGTCACTAAATGCGAACTATTGAATATTGTTTAATATTTAATATTTCTATCAACTGAATTATTTAGAAATATGAAGTCTTCGTTGTAGGACTGTGAAGAACGTATATATAGACGAATAACAGGGAATATCTATAGAGGATCTAATGTCCATACGGAGGATCTGAAGGACATGTAGTCTCTATAGGAAAACTCTAACCCTTCAGCACATATATAGAAAATTTATAGATTAAATATTCTATAATTTTAGCTAGGTTCGGAAAAAACCCCCTCCCCTCTGGAGGGATTGTCTCCGAATATTGCCCAAACAAATTACGAATATGTATGGTTTATGGAATAATTTTACAAGGTAATCTCAAGCTTCTCCATTTTTTTAATTTACTTTTGACAGCTTTCCAAATTTAAATGAAAAATAATATCCTTCGAAGGATGTGTTCAGTGGAAAAAAAATTAAAATAATTTTAATATTTTAAAGATCCTTGCCACTAAAACCTATAAATTTAAATTGTAACATCCATAGTTAAATATTGAGAACAACCTTGAAGGAAGGAATTTTTAATTGGATATATGCGTTACATATTAAAGGGTTGCCAATTATAAATTTATCAAATGAGACTACCTTCCATTATTATGCCAAGGCTTGGTTATATCTCTCAAAACTGTTCTCTAAATGTCTGCACCATAAACTCGATTATGTGTATCAAAAAAAAAAAAAAAACAGTAAGGAATGTAGTAAAGTCGGACTGGGCCGACTATATGATACCCTTCACCACTTTAGGTATATTTTACATATGTATCCTAACAGACGACGCGTTTTGTTATAAATCTATATCTGAACCAATTTCAGGGAAACTTGCCAGAGACAAATTTATATAACATCAGTACGATGTGTCAATCGGCCTAGCTATGGATCTTTTCCTGAAGCTTAGTAACATCATTATTGACTTAATTCAGTACCCTATACCAAAATTCGTGCAAATCAAAAGATATATAGGGTCTTGGGTGCACCAATTACCTTAAATCCGATGATAATACATATGGGAGCTATATCTAAATCTGAACCCATTTTCGCGAAACTTGACAGACATCATTCTCGATTTTATTCATAACTCTGTGTCGAATTTCGTGCACATCAAATGATTTCCAGGGACTTTAGTGGACTATTTACCTAAAATCGGGCGAAGCTATATATGGGAGCTATATCTAAATCTGAACCGATTTATATGAAACTTTGCACACATCATTCTATGCTTCATTTAGTACGATGTGCCAAATTTCGTGCAAATCGAATGATATAGGGACTTTGGTACACAATTTACCTAAAATCGGGCGAAGCTATATATGGGAGCTATATCTAAATCTGAACCGATTTACACGAAACTTTTGCACACATCATTCTATGCTTCATTTAGTACGATGTGCCAAATTTCGTGCAAATCGAATGATATAGGGACTTTGGTACACAATTTACCTAAAATCGGGCGAAGCTATATATGGCAGCTATATCTAAATCTGAACCGATTTTCACGAAACTTTGCACATATCATTCTGTGCTTAATTTAGTACGTTGTGCCAAATTTCGTGCAAATCGAAAGATATATAGGGACTTTGGTGCACCATTTACCTTAAATCGGACGAACATATATATGGGACCTATATCTAAATCTGAACTGATTTTCGCGAAACTTTGCACACATCATTCGTGACCTTATTCATTACGCTGTGCCAAATTTTGTGCAAATCGAAAGATATATAGGGACTTTGGTGCACCATTTACCTTAAATCGGACGAAAATATATATGGGAGCTATATCTAAATCTGAACCGATTTTTCCCAATTTCAATAGGGTTCGTCCTTGGGCCAAATAAATGAGCTGTGACAAATTTCATCCAATTCAGATCATAAATGCGACCTGTACAATTTAACATGGACAGACAGACGGACGGACGGACATGCATAAATCGACTTAGAAAGTGATTCTCTGCATATTCTCAAAAGAAACCATGGATCTATCTCGATTATTTTTGCCTGTTACAAACATACGCACAAAGACATTATACCCTGTACCACAGTGTGGTAAAGGGTATAAAAAAGACTATTCATTAATTAGAAATATTAAATGGCCGTTTTTAACTCCAATATTTGGGTAAGGCTTCTCAAAAAAATATTAAAAAACACAGGCTTTGAAAAACAAATCGGCCTTTCGAAAATTTTTCTAAAAAATCCATGGATAAACCAGTGAGCGGAGCAGTATAGTCGGACGGGGCCGACCATATGATACTCTACACAACTTCCACGAAAATCTAACTTTCTGTGGTTATATATACTGAGCATGGAAAATATTTCGCTATATTTACACCCTCTTGACCGACTAGAGGTCAACAAATATTACTAATATCCCTTCTAATTACTTGTCCAGCTTCCCTTCACGGTGGGTTGTGTTATGATGTTCGACTTTCAATTGTGCACTATATATGGACTAGAAAAAAAGACAAAAAATTAAGTTTTCGGTCCACTTCATACCAATATTATTATCTGATCATCACCGAAAATTATTGGCGTTATCCTTGACCATTCCTGGATCCTCATGGAAATTTTCAAAGCGATCCGTGCTGTATTTCCGCCTCCAGTGTGGTAATGTGTTACTAAATAATATCTGAGTACGTAAGCACCTGTAAATATTTAAGTGTAACTCCCGCATCCGAGTACATACGACAATATAATTTGAATCAATTTAAAGGTCAACCACTCCTCTTGGATATACTATCAACTTGTCGGCCCTATGTCATTCAGGATTAAATAATATATACGCAATAGAATACAAATTTTGTCATTTTTCACACAAAAGTTATCCTTATTCTTTGGCCCAATCCCCTTCTCCATGTAGAAATTCGCGGTGTTTGGGCCATAATTGCGGCCTCTAGAGCGACCAGAAAATCAGACAAAAATTTAGTTTTTGGTCCATTTCATCCCCTAAATATTAACTGATCTTTAACAAAAACAATAGGGGTCTTCATTGGCCAGAACCCATCCTACATGCAAAATTTCGTGAAGATTGGTCCATAACTGCGGCCTGTATCGTGTTTACAAATTATAATGGACAGACGGACGGGCGGACACACATGTCTAAATCGACTCAGCTAGTCGAGATATGACGATCGGTATACTTAAAGGTGGGTCTAGGACCAATATTTCGCGGCGTTACAAACTCTTGGGGCTGCACAAAGCTATAATACCCTGACAACATAGTTGTGTAGGGTATAAAAAATAAAAATTTGCTACATTGGATTCTTATTGGGTACTAAATGTCGCCACAAAAAATTATAAATATAGGCCCACTTTATCTAGTAGCCCCCATATAACGGTATCTCCTAATTTTCAGTATTTTGGGGGTTTTGATCGTATTTTTCCACCGAATTGGCTGTAATTTAGTATATTGAGTTCTAAATAGGTTCCAAATTACTTCACAAAAAACTATGACTATAGGTCCATTTTTTCTGGTGGCCCCCAATTTAAGGGTACCCCCCAATTTGTCGGTATTTTGGGGTTCTTGAGCGCGTTTTTCAACCAAGTTCGCTGAAATTTGGTACCAAATATCTCCACTAAAAATTATAAATATAAGTCCACTTTTTCTGGTAGCTCCCATATAAGGGTACCCCCAAATTTCGGCATTCGGAGGTTCTTGAGCGCGTTTTTCAACCGAAATCACTGAGATTTGGTATTTTGTAGCCGTACCAAAAATTATAAATAGTCAACCCCTTTTAGGCGTAGTCCCCATATAACCCCATTTTTTATATTAATGTAATTATCTGATTTTTCCGCGTTTTGGGTTTGGTTCTAACACTCTGTTGTAATCATTTCACCTGCAAAGGATACCGAGATAAAAAAAAAACTAGAACGTACGGTTCGATAATGAACTATATGTGAACTATAGCCCGTCACTGAACAATTTTTATCACGTTTATGTATAGTCTATAAGTTTATCACTTCCGATATTTTTTTTTTTTTAATTTGTCCTTAGATGTTTTTAATATTCACATTCGGGTATATTTATTTCTTTATTATATTTTAATATATTACCTAGCACTTGCTAATATTACAAAAATTCTTATACAGGAAGACTTCTTCACTTTCCGATGTATTTCACTTTTTTTTATTTGTTCGAAAATTAAGTTATCGTTTCCGCGGTTGGCACACAATTGCATTGCATATCCATGCCCATTGATTAATTTATAGATTTATTTGCCATTAGTTTAGTTGTAATGCATATAGAAAAATAATGAATAGAGCAAAAATAAATAATTATGACTATATACGAATAATAACTTTGCATAATTCATAATTGCAAAAATACACTGTGAAAAAAAATACAAAAGAACAAATCCACACTAAAGTAATTTCATGCAATAATTTACATAAACGTAGGCGTTCTTAGATCGAGTTCCCCAATACAGTGATTTAAAAAAAAAAGTTCAACTCGATCTAGGAACTCATAACATTGTGTAATTTGTTTCATGAAATCACTTTAGAGTGGCCTTCGAAAAAACAAGGTCCTCTAATTTGTGTTTAAGAAATATTTTTGTGCAATATTTTTTCTCAGTGTATACGCTGCCTTATGTGGTAAACAATAAATTACAAATCAAGCAATATTCTAATACACTTTCAGTCAATAACATTGCCTGCTGTCACGTCTTCATCGTTCAAATCACATGTTTGGTCAGATATAACGAATATAAAAATTCTTATACAGAAGAAGGGTTCTTCACTTTCCGATGTATTTCACTTTTTTTTATTTGTTGGAATATTAAGTTATCGTTTACGCGGTTGACACACAATTGCATTGCATTTCCATGTCCATTGATTAATTTATAGATTTATTTGCCATTATTTTTTAGTTGTAATACATATAGAAAAACCAGTGAGCGGAGCAGTATAGTCGGACGGGGCCGACCATACGATACCCTACACAACTACCACGGAACTCAAATTTTCTGCGGATACAGCTGCGGACAATACAGCTATTGTCAAGATTTCCTTCACCGTGGGTTGTGTTTTGATGTTCGGCTTTCATTTGTGGTCTATAGATTGACTCGAAAATAACACAAAAAATTAAGTTTTCGGTGCACTTCATTCCAAAATTATTATCTGATCATCACCGAAATTTAGAGGCGTTATCCTTGACCATACCCGGAACCTCATGGAACGTTTCAAAGCGATCAGCGATATAGTTCCGCTCTCTAGAGTGATAATGGGTTACTGAATAATATACGAATACGGAGATACTTGTAAATATTTAGGTGTAACTCTCACATCCGAGCACATACAATAATATAATTGGTCTTAATTTAAAGGTCAACCACTCCTCTTGGATATAATATCAACTTCCCGGGTCTATGTCCTTCAGGGGTAAATATATACGCTATAGAATACAATTTTTTTTCATTTTTCACACAAAAGTCAAGGTCCATTTGACCCGCTAAATATTGACCGATCTTTATCAAAAGAGGCATGCTTGTTCTTTGGCCCGACCCCCTTCTCCATGCAAAATTTCACGATGTTCGGGCCATTATTGCGGCCTGTGGAGCGACCAGAAAAACCGACAAAAATTTAGTATTTGGTCCATTTCATCCCCTAAATATTAACCGACCTTTCCCAAAAACAATAGGGGTCTTCATTGGCCAGAACCCATCCTACATGCAAAATTTCGTGAAGATTGGTCCATAACTGTGGCCTGTATCGTGTTTACAAATTATAATGGACAGACGGACGGACGGACGGACGAAAGGACACACATGTCCAGATCGACTCAGCTAGTCGAGATATGACGATCGGTATACTTAAAGGTGGGTCTAGGACCAATATTTCGCGGCGTTACAAACTTTTCGGGCTGCACAAAGCTATAATACCCTGACAACATAGTTGTGTAGGGTATAATAATGAATAGATCAAAAATAAATAATTATGACTATATACGAATAATAACTTTGTATAATTCATAATTGCAAAAATACACTGTGAAAAAAAATACAAAAGAACAAATCTACACTAAAGTAATTTCATGCAATAATTTACATAAACGTAGGCGTTCTTAGATCGAGTTCCCCAATACAGTGATTTAAAAAAAAAGTTCAACTCGATCTAGGAACTCATAACATTGTGTAATTTGTTTCATGAAATCACTTTAGAGTGGCCTTCGAAAAAGCAAGGTCCTCTAATTTGTGTTTAAAAAATATTTTTGTGCAATATTTTTTCTCAGTGTATACGTTCCCTTGTGTTGTAAAATCAAATTACAAATCAAGCAATATTCTAATACACTTTCAGTCAATAACATTGCCTGCTGTCACGTCTTCACCGTTCAAATCACATGTTTGGTCAGATATAACGAATCGCAAATCGTCTTCGGGTTCAAATGCATTGATCACCCGGAATAGGAACTACTAGAATATGGGTTTACATTCATTTATATATTATTTACTCATAATATTTTGATTCGGTGAATTATTTAAAAAAAATAGGAACGTCTACGTGGACAGGGTGAATGACATGTGAACTTTAATGAGGATTGAGAGGCAGGGAGTATTTATAGATAAGCTGAATGGGGACTAGACGACCAACGACAACAGGTAGTCAGTGATTTTGATGAACTGTCACCTTAGGGACGGGGAGTCGAAAAATGGCTGTAGAGGCCGTACAGAAAAGCTGAGGGCACCGGGAGACAATATCGACGGTCTAACGGAGTTGGAAGACAAACAAACTGAAGACAGGATGTCTCTAATATACTTCTGTGTTGCATCGTTGGAAGTCTATAGGAAGGAAATCTTCACAGACCATCTGAAGGGCAGGAAATCTTTATAGTCGAGATTAAGGCCAAGAATGTTTCATAGCATAAGGACAGGGTCTTTAAAGAAGAGATGGCGGGAGTTTTTATAAGAAGAATATTCCCTGCCCTTCCGATCGCCTATAAAGACTCCCCTCGGCTCGTTTGTAAAGACCTCCTTCAACCCGTCTTTAAAGACTTTCTTCAGCCGAACTTTAATGGGAGTTGAAGTGCAGGCAGTGATTATAGACAAGCTGAAGGGGGCTAGACGACCTAAGAGGGAAGTGAGTCTTTAAAGTCGTATATAGAACCAGTGATTTTAATGAACTGTACTCTTTGAGTAGAGAGTTTCTACGGGCGATCTGAAGGGGGCCAGGGAGTCTAAGCTAAAATCTTCATAACTTCGAATTAAAGAGCAGGGACGTTTAATGGAAAAGGGGCAGAGTCTTTAAGGAAGAGGTGATTTATAAAAAAAGACTCCCTGCCCTTCCGATCTCTTAAAAGACTCCCTTCGGTATACAAAGACTTCCTTCCGCCCATCTTTAAAGGCTCTCTTCATCTAAGAAGACCTACGAGGGCAGAGATTCTTTATAGACCAATTAACGGACTTGATTTTTGATGAATTGGTCTCTTAAATCAGGTAGTCTTTATAGGCGATCTGAAGGGCAGGGGGTCTCTGTATGAGGTACCGTATATAAATGCTGAGGGGACCAGGAGACAATATTGACGGACTAAAGGAGCTGGGACAGCTGAAGACAGCATATCTTTATTATATATGTGTTACATCGTAGGAAGTCTGCAGGAAGTAAATCTTCACAGACCATCTGAAAGACAATACATTTTCATAATCGAGCTAAAGGGCAAGGAGTTTTCATAGAATATGGGCAGGGGCTTTAAAGAAGAACTGGCTGATGGTTTTTTTTTATAGGCCTATCGCCTATAAAGACTCAAATCTCTTCGCTCTTTAAAAGCATCCTTCAGATCGTCTATCAAGACTCCCATCAGCACGTCTATGAACGACACCATTCAGTTCGTCTATGGAAGACTTCATTCAGCACCCCTATGAAAGACCCCTTCTATGAAAGGCTCATTGCTTCAGCTCGTCTATGAAAGACTCCTGCCGTTCAGCTTGAATGACTCCCTTCAGCTAATATTGAAAAGACTCCCTTTTAGCTCGTCTAAGAAAGCCTTCCTTCAGATCGTCTATAAAAGACTCCTTGTTTCAGCTCATCTTTGAAAGACTCTATAAAGACTGCCTCAGCTCGTCCATGAATGACTCCCTTCTGCTCGTCTATGAAAGACTGCCGCTTCAGCTCGTGTTTGAAAGACTCCCTGCTTCGGCTCGTCTATAAATACTGCCTTCAGTTTGTCTTTAAATACTGCCTCAGCTCGTCCATGAAAGACTCCCGCTTCGGGTCGTTTATGAAAGACTCCCATCAACTCATCTATGAAATATTCCCTCCCCAGCTTGTCCATGATAGACTCTCTTCATTCCGCATATTAAGACTCCCTCCGACTATTAAGACTACGTTCAGTTCGTCTAAAAAAGACTGCCTTCAACTCGTCTATGAAAGACTCCCTTCAGCTCGTCTATGAAAGACTACCTTCAGCTCGTCTAGTTAAGACTCCCTTCAGATCGTTTATGAAAGACTCTGTTTCTTCTCGTCTATAAATACTGCCTCAGCTCGTGTATGAAAGACTCCCGCTTCGGGTCGTTTATGAAAGACTCCCATCAACTCGTCCATGAAAAAATCTCACCTCAGCTTGTCCATGATAGACTCTCTTCATTCCGCATATTAAGACTCCCTCCGACTATTAAGACTACCTCAACTCGTCTATGAAAGACTCCCTTCAGCTCGTCTATGAAAGACTCCCGCTTCAGCTCGTCTATGAAAGACTACCTTCAGCTCCTCTAGTTAAGACTCCCTTCAGATCGTTTATGAAAGACTCTGTTTCTTCTCGTCTATAAATACTGCCTTCAGTTTGTCTATAAATACTGCCTCGGCTCGTGTATTAAAGACTCCCGCTTCGGGTCGTTTATGAAAGACTCCCATCAATTCGTCTATGAACTAATCTCTCCTCAGCTTGTCCATGATAGACTCTCTTCATGCCGCATACTAAGACTCCCTCCGACTATTAAGACTACGTTCAGCTCGTCTAAAAAAGACTCCCTCAACTCGTCTATGAAAGACTCCCTTCAGATTGTTTTTGGAAGACTCCCTCTTTCAGATCTTCTTTAAAACTCCCTTCAGCCCGTCTATGAATGACTTCCTTTACCACGTCTATGAAAAACTCCCTGCTTCAGTTGCCTATGAAAGACTACCAGCTTCAGCTCGTCTATACAAATTTTCGGCTTGTTTATGAAAGACTCATTCGCTTCGTCTATGAAGGGCTCCATTCAGCACGTCTACAAATATTACCTTCGGATCATCTCTACAAATGTTCGGCTTGTCTATGAAAGACTCCATACAACTCGTCTATGAAAGGCTCCATTCAGATCGTCTATACAAATTTCGGTTTGCCTATGAAAGGCTCCATTCAGCTCGTCTATGAAAAACTTCCTTAAATTCACTTCGTCTATAAATACTCCCTTCAGATCGTCTACGAAAACCTCCTTTCAGCCCGTTTATGAAAGACTATCCTCAGCTCCTCTGTAAATACTCCCTTGAACCCCTCTATGAAAACACTTTCAGCTCGTCTATATGGACTCCATACCCTTCAGCTCATGTATGAAAGACTAACTTCAGCTTGACTCCCGGCTTCAGTTTGTCTATGAAAGACTCCCTTGAGCTCGTATATGAAAGACTCCATTTATCTTCCCGAAAAAGACTTCCTCAGCTCGTCTCTGACAGAGCTCCCTTCACCTCTTCTGTAACACACCTTTCACCTCATATATAAATTCAAGTTCAAGTTCACCATCACCATAAGAACGCACACACCCTCAAAACTCGTTTCCGCCTTCCCATTGGCGTTTAGATTGAAGAATGTTTGAGTTTTTAGTCCGAAGCGTTTTCATTGCGTTTCACTTTCTTTGAGTCTCTATTTTAAAGAAATTTTAATTGCCTAGTAGCTTGCTGCTTGACATTCACCGTCAACTGGATTGGTTTGAATGTCAATAGTCAAGCGTAAACAAACTAACGATTTGTTATCTAATATCTTTTCACGAGTGATTAAAAATTTAAATAATAATGCAAAATTTAGCAACATTTTTTAGAGTTCATTCATACCGAAATTTTGGCGGTGAACATGAATGAGGCGAATTTTGTGAAAGACCCCTGATTAATAATTTGAAAAAATATGTAGAGGCGATGTTGATGTCATGGGTCATATATATATATATATATATATATAAGATGCCAAAATTAAAATTAAATCAAATTTACCTTAAGATGATTACCAGGGGGTCAATAAACGCGATACCCACACGAGTTTTATTTTCGTTTTATTTTTGCGCACCTTCTCCTTAGCTTAGAAATCAAGTTTATTTTTAAATATATATAAAACTGGATCTGCATATTCAGATAATATATTCGTTTCAGAACTATTTAATGGATAGGTTATTTTATTTTTATTTCAGTTCGTTTTCATCTTCTAAAGCGAACAAATTAATATTCTTCTTAATGACACTTTTTTTAGGTTGCCCATCCTCTTAGTAACTAAGAGGTTGAATAATAGCCACCAAAAAATTATATATTTTATTTTCATGAAATCTTCTGTAAAAGAATTATACCCTACACAACTTTGTTGTCGGGGTATTATAGCTTTGTGCAGCCCCAAAAGTTTGTAACGCCGCGAAATATTGGTCCTAGACCCACCTTTAAGTATACCGATCGTCATATCTCGACTAGCTGAGTCGATCTAGACATGTGTGTCCGTCCGTCAGTCCATTATAATTTGTAAACACGATACAGGTCACAGTTATGGACCAATCTTCACGAAGGATGTAGGATGGGTTCGGCCCAATGAAGACCCCTATTGCTTTTGGTAAAGATCGATTAATATTAAGGTGATGAAATGGACAAAATATTTAATTTTTGTCTGATTTTCTGGTCGCTCCAGAAGCCGCAATTATGTCCCGAACATGGCGCAATTTTATCTGGAGAAGGGCGTCGGGCCAAAGAATAAGCCTCCCCTTTTTGAAATGTATTAGTCAATATTTAGCGGGTCAAAAGGACCCTGACTTTTGTGTGAAAAATGTCAAAATTTGTATTCTATAGCGTATAGATTTACCCCTGAAGGACATATACCCGAGAAGTTGATATTATACTCAAGAGGAGTGGTTGACCTTTAAATTGATACCAATTATATTGTTATATGTGCTCGGATGTGGGAGTTACACCTAAATACTTACAAGTATCTCTGTATTCGTATATTATTTAGTAACCCATTATCACTCTAGAGAGAGAAAATATAGCGCTGATCGCTTTGAAATGTTCCATGAGGTTCTAATTATGGTCAAGGACAACGCCTATAATTTTCGGTAATGATCAGATAATAATTTTGGAATGAAGTGGACCGAAAACTTATTTTTTTTTGTGTTTTCTTTTTTTCTTTTGAATCGATCTTTAGGCCACAATTATAAGCCGAACATCACAACACAACCCACGGTGAAGGGAATCTGGGCAAGTAATTAGAAGGGCTGTACTGAATATTAGTAATATATATTGACCTCGAGCCAAAGCTCAGAATACTGAACCACAGAATGTTACATTTTCGTGGAAGTTGTGTAGAGTATCATATGGTCGGCCCCGTCCGACTATACTGCTCCCCTCACTGGTTTTTTCTTGCTTTAATGTGGATTATAAATAGGAGAAACATATTTTCGGAAAAAAAGAAGCCGAGAGTGTGCAAATCGACAGGTGCAGGAGTCAGAATGAAGTCCGGAAATCTTACCAACGAGTAAAACACCAAACCGAAGACTTTGGTGCAGGTACATCCTCGTGTAGAGATGAAGACAGAAACCTGAGGTGACAAATACATATAGCGTGTTAAGGATCTGGAGGGGCATTTTGCAAAGCTTCTGGTATCAAATAGTGGCGGTGAAGAAGACACCCCAGAACCAATAAGAGATTATGACGGTATAGATTGTATACCACCTAGCCAAAATGAGGTGAAAGTAGCAATTAATCGACTGAAAAATAATAAAGTAGCACGATGGATTACCAACCGGTCAGATGCAGGTCAGGAGCATGCGCCGGCTGATTAGTACAATTTGGCTAGAGGAATGCATGCCCAATGATTGGAACCTCAGCATCCTTTGCCCGTGCACAAAAAATGATACAAGACCTATATATGTCAACTACAGAGGAATTAGTCTCCTTCCCATTGCATATAAAGATCTATTCCGGGTACTGTGTGAACGACTAAAGCCAATGGTCAGTGGCATTATTGGACCATACCAATGTGGCTTCAGGCCTGGCAAATCCACCATTGAACATATTTTCAGTATGCGTCACATTCTGGAAAAGACTCACGAAAAACACATCGACACATTCCATTTATTCGTCGACTATAGCTGCCCTATTCGTTCAGAGGTGTTTGAAGCCATGTCTGCGTTCAGCTTTCCTCAAAAATTAATACGGCTATGCAGGATAAATTTAACTGAAACAACTGTGGAGCTTTATATACCTTGGTATCGCCATAAATAAAACTAATGACATCAGTTTTGAAATTTAGAGAAGAATAGTGTTGACCATCAGATGTTATTATGGTCTAGGTAAGCATTTCAGAAACAAGGCCACCTCTTGCCAGACCAAACTCACACTCTACAAGATGCTGATACTTCCCGTGCTGGTATATGGATCAGAAGCATGGGTAATGGCACAAGCAGATAAGCCAGCTCCTGGAGTGTTTGAGAGAAAAAATTCCCGGATGATCTATGGGCCGATTTATGTCATTCGCCGTCGAATGAACAACGAGTTGTACCATCTATTCTCGAACATCGACATAGTCAAACGTATTGAGCTGCAGCGACTACGTTGGCTAGATCATGTTGTGAGAATGGATGAGGATGACCCAGCTCAAGAGGCATATAAAAGCGAGGCAACTTATGGATCACGTAGAAGGGGAAGGTCACGAATTCAATGGAAAGTCAAGGGGAAACAACATCTCGGAGCATGATATTTCAAATTGGAAAAGCAGCGCACAAGACCGACTCGCCTGGAAGTTGTTTTAAGCTCGGCTTATGGAAAAAATTCCGGATGATCTGGGCCGATGTACGCCATTCGCCGTCGAATGAACAGTGAGTTGTACCATATATTCTCGGGCATCAGCATAGTAAGACTATCGAGCTGCAGCGACTACGTTGACTGGGTCATGTTGTGAGAATGGATGAGGATGCCCCAGCTCAAAAGGCATATAAAAGCGAGCCAACTTATGGATCACGTAGAAGGTGAAGGTCATGAATTCAATGGAAAGTCAAGTGGAAACAACATCTTGGAGCATTGTCTTTCCAATTTGAAAAGCTGCGGACAAGACCAACGCGCCTGGAAATTATCGGCTTATAGAACAAATCTTCTGTCACAAGCCAGCTAAGTAAGTAAGCATGGAACGCCAAGGGATATTTGAAAAAATTCAAACGGAGGCGCATAATATAGAAGATATGGCCAAATTGCATATATAGAATATATGCAATTTGCCCATTGGTAAAATAATCAGGTCTTCTTTTACGCCGTAGATTTAAATTTTTTAAAAACAAAGAAATTACATGGGATATTCGAAAAACATTCTAAGAACCGATATTGTTCATTTGCAAGAAATAATTGTGCAAAACATTTTATAGACTGTATTTTTCAATTGTATTGTTCTGAGTTCAATTACTTATTCATATTTGTGGTAAATAATATTGGCACATGTATTATATTATTATATACACACACTACAAAACGTTAGACACTTGATATTACCTATTATAGTATTATACCATTCAATGAACCTTCTAATACAAGGGTTTTAGTAAATAATATAAAAAACGTGACTTATAAAATATTGTTTTAAATTAAAAAAGAAAACGGAAATGTCGGCTCGCACTGCATATACCCTGCATCAGGGTATTGGAGTTTGATTTTGATCAGATTCGCAATTTGTATTTTTTAAGTGAATATGTAATTAATAAATATATTAAAATACAATATTTGAACATTTTTTTTCTAAAACGGATTATCAAAACCTGACAACAAACAATTCAAATACAAATTTCTTTGAATTTCATTTGTAGTTGGTTGTAGGAAATTTCTATTCGACAAATTGCGATTTTTTGTTACATACGAGGGATATATATATATCGCATATGATGACCCTTGCAAAATTAGTCTTTAGTCTTTGGTAAGCCTTGAAAAATTAGTCTTTAAAAAATCCACGCCTTTGGTAAGCCTTGAAAAATTAGTCTTTAAAAAATCCACGCCTTTGGTAAGCCTTGAAAAATTAGTCTTTAAAAAATCCACGCCTTTGGTAAGCCTTGAAAAATTAGTCTTTAAAAAATCCACGCCTTTGGTAAGCCTTGAAAAATTAGTCTTTAAAAAATCCACGCCTTTGGTAAGCCTTGAAAAATTAGTCTTTAAAAAATCCACGCCTTTGGTAAGCCTTGAAAAATTAGTCTTTAAAAAATCCACGCCTTTGGTAAGCCTTGAAAAATTAATCTTTAAAAAATCCACGCCTAGAGGTAGCCTTGAAAAATTAGTCTTTAAAAAATCCACGCCTTTGGTAAGCCTTGAAAAATTAGTCTTTAAAAAATCCACGCCTTTGGTAAGCCTTGAAAAATTAGTCTTTAAAAAATCCACGCCTTTGGTAAGCCTTGAAAAATTAGTCTTTAAAAAATCCACGCCTTTTAGTAAGCCTTTTGTAAGCCTTGAAAAATTAGTCTTTAAAAAATCCACGCCTTTGGTAAGCCTTGAAAAATTAGTCTTTAAAAAATCCACGCCTTTGGTAAGCCTTGAAAAATTAGTCTTTAAAAAATCCACACCTTTGGTAAGCCTTGAAAAATTAGTCTTTAAAAAATCCACGCCTTTGGTAAGCCTTGAAAAATTAGTCTTTAAAAAATCCACGCCTTTGGTAAGCCTTGAAAAATTAGTCTTGAAAAAGTCCACGCCTTTGGTAAGCCTTGAAAAATTAGTCCTTAAAAAATCCCCTAGATTTTTTCTTTTTTGCGTAGGGGATGATAGATACCAATCAACGGCTCTGGTTGGCTTTAACATGGCGAAGTCCAGGCTTATCTTGGTCCCTCTTTCATCTGAATTGTGGACACTGACCTCCCCGCGGTGCCACCTGGGGAGCTATTCTCATCACCCGATGAAATACTGAGCTAATATGTGCCACGAGTTCACCCATAAGTGGGTTTTCCCACTCTCGGAAAACCCAACCTTCTATGAAAAAAAACCAACCCCCTAATGTTGACGACCCCCGCAAAGGTATAAAGGACCACGATTTGCGAATCTGCACTTGGAATATGCGCACGTTGTACAGAACAAGCGCAGTGTTCGCTTTGGCGGATGTACTCAAGAAGTACAAAGCCGATATTATTACCTTACAGGAAATGCGATGGAAAGGGACAGGCGTAGGTAAATCAGACGATTACGCCCTGTATTATAGCTGCCATGAAACGAGACATGAATTTGGCTGTGGATTTATGGTCAACAGGAGAATAAAAGACCTCGTCTCCAGATTTACTCCAGTAGATGAGCGATTTGCTATAATCCTAATAAAAGCGAAGTTCTTCTACATCAGTCTCATTTGCGCCCATGCTCCGATCGAAGATAAAGATTAACAGACCAAACACATATATTACGAGCGCCAAGAAACATCATATGACCGTTGCCCTGGCCATGACATTAACATTCTGCTAGGAGATCTTAATGCAAAAATCGGAAGGGAAAATATCTTTGGTCCCACCGTCGGAAAATTCAGCCTTCATGAAGAAACATACGACAACGGCATGAGGTTGATTGCCTTCGCGGCAGCAAAAAACATGGTAGTTAGCTGCAGCAGATTCAAGCATATCGATGTACACAAGGCCACCTAGATCTCTCCTGATCAAGCAACGAGAAATCAAATTGATCAAGTTGTGATAGACGGAAGGCATTCATCCAGTGTTTTAGACGTCCGATCGACCCGAGGAGCGAATATCGATTCGGACCATTACCTTGTGGCAGCCAAGGTATGCACCCATCTTAATGTGGCAGCAAAGGTGCGATCTAACATAACACGGAAACTCGACGTCGAAAAGCTGCAAACACAACAGGTAGCCGAGGCCTACTCCGCTCAACTTACCCATCTGCTTGAAGAAAGCACTTCTTGTCCCGATAATAGTATAGAAGCACAATGACAATGAATTGCACACTCCCTACAAAGTGCAGCAAAAGCAACACTTGGGTACCAAAGATCACCATCAAGAAATCTGTGGTACTATCAGGAGTGTCGTAATGATACTGATGTGAAAAACAAAGCGTATAGGGCAACCCTGCAGACAGTAGCAACACGTTATGCTTTGGAGAATTTTTGGGAGAAAAGGAGAGAGGAAAAACGTGTTTTCAGAAAAAAGAAGAAAGAAAAAGAAAAACGTGAGCGTGAGCAAATCGAGATGTACAGGAGTCAGAATGAAGTCCGGAAATTTTACCAACGAGTAAAACACCAAACTGAAGGCTTTGGTGCAGGCACATCCTCCTGTAGAGATGAAGAAGGAAACCTGGTGACAGATACATACAGAGTGTTGAGGATCTGGAAGGAGCATTTTGAAAAGCTCCTGGTATCAAATAGTGGCGTTGAAGAAGATAACCCAGAACCAATAAGAGATGATGGCATGGAGTGTATACCACCTAGCCAAGATGAGGTCATAACAGCAATTAATCGGCTCAAGAACAACAAAGCAGCAGGCCGAACTATTCAAAACTGGTGGCCAGATGCTGGTCAGGAGCATGCACCAGCTGATTAGTACAATTTGGCTAGATGAATACATGCCCAATGATTGGAACCTCCGCATCCTGTGTCCCGTGCACAAAAAAGGAGACAAGACGATATGTGCCAACTATAGAGGAATAAGTCTCCTTCCCATCGCATATAAAGTGCTATCCAGTGTGCTGTGTGAACGATTGAAGCCAATGGTCAATGACATCATTGGACCATACCAATGCGGCTTCAGACCTGGCAAATCCACCATTGACCAGATTTTCACTTTCACGCCAAATCCTGGAAAAGACCCACGAAAAACACATCGGCACATACCACCTATTTGTCGACTATAAAGCCGCATTCGACAGCCATATCCGTTCAGAGGTGTTTAAAGCCATGCCTGCCATCGGCATTCCGGCGAAATTAGTACGGCTATATAATAACTTTAAATGGCACAAGGTCAGCAGTTAAAGTAGGAAAGGACCTATCGGAGCCCTTCAATACCGAACGAGGATTCAGACAAGGTGACAGCTTGTCGTGTGATCTTTTTAACATCCTGCTGGAAAAGGTCATACGAGACGCTAAGGTGAACAGAAATGACACTCAGTACACCAAACAACACATGTTACTCGCCTACGCCGATGACATCGATATAATGGGTCGAACATTGTGAGCAGTAACAGCCACCTTTGAACAAATTGAAAAGGAGTCTGCCAAAGTGTGTCTGGCAGTAAACGACGAGAAGACCAAGCTGATGGTATCAACGCGCAAGACGTCCAGTAGACTCGGACCAACTGTGGAACTTGAGAACTACAGCTTCGAGGTAGTTAAAGACTTCACATACCTTCGTAACGCCATAAATTAAACGAATGTCATCAGTTTTGAAATTCGGAGAAGGATTGTGATGGCCAACAGATGCTACTATGTTGTAAGTAAGCAATTTAGACACAAGGCCACTTCCTGCCAGACCAAACTCACACTTTACAAGACGCTGATGCTACCCGTGCTATTATATGGATCTGAAGCATGGGTACTTGCGCAAGCTGATGAGGCAGCTCTTGGGGTGTTTGAAAGAAAAATTCTCCGAAAGATCTACGGCCGATCTGTGTCGACGGTGAGTATCGGTGTCGAATCAACAACGAGCTTTACAATTTATACGCGGACATCGACATAGTCAGTCGTATTGAGCTGCAGCGACTACGGTGGCTAGGCCATGTTGTGCGGATTAATGAGAATGCCCCAGCTCAAAAGGCATATAAAAACGACCCTACTGATGGTTCCCGTAGAAGGGGAAGGCCACGAATTAGATGGAAAGACCAAGTAGAAAATAACTTCTTGGAAAGTGGTCTTCCAAATTGGTGGATTTGCGCACAAGACCGACGAGCTTGGAAATCTTTTTTAAGCTCGGCTTATGGAACAACCGTTCTGTAACAAGCCAGCTAAGTAAGTAAGATTTTTTTAATACAGAATTCATTATTTTTTATGTTTTTTAATTTTTTTATTTAATGTAATAAGTGAATAAATCATATAAAACTAATTTTCTTAAAAACTATAACCTGTTTCTATAAATACATATAATGTATAACAAAACCATTATGTCCAGGTTCAAAGATATATATTAGATGATAATGGAATATACGACGAACCATAATTTGAAAAAAAAATTATCGAAAAACTTAAACATAAATATATAAATACTAACAATAACATGTGTTGTGATGGTGTGTGTGTGCTCCCATCTCATTTGTCCTTCTTGTTAACAATGATAGCAGCATCAATTTCATCTTTACTCTGATCCTTATCACCCCAACCCCATATGGGATGGCTGCCATCGCCGGTACGTTGAACACGTTTCTTAATAATTTCATCGGAAACTGTTTTCAGATCATAGGCCCAACCGATTTTGGCAAAGAAATCCAAAAAGGCGGTGGTATAATTGAAGGCATAATCACCCAATTCAGAGGTCTTGTAATCCCAGGGGAAGACGTGATGATAGTTGTGCCAACCTTCACCCAAGGTCAAAAAGGCAATGAAGCTATTTTCAGCGGGATTGTAGGATCTATAAAATAAGGGAAAGGGATGGTTAAAATAAATATTTCTCTCTCTGAGGATGGATGGGGTCCAACTTACTTGTCATAGGGTCTGCTGCCATATTTGTGGCCAGCACTGTTAATCAACCAGGCAGAGTTGAGTAGGAAACACCAACGTAGCATAACACAGATGTGCCAGGAGTTGGAGAAGGTCTCATTGAAGAAATACATTGGGGCAATGGCTGGCAAGATGAAGCAGGCAATGGGCATCAGGAAATAATAGTATCTACAAAATAGAAAAAAGAAAATTGGTCAAAAAAAAAAATTAGCCAAATAAAAAATTTCAAAATATATCCCAGAAACTATTTTGAAATTCTTTTTGTGTTTTTTATATTTCGAAAAAAGTTGTACTCACTTATGTTGGAACATAACAATGGGATCAGCTTCCAAATCGGACATATCAATGGTCTTGCCCTTGGCCTTAACTTCGGGATGTTTTTTGCACATCAACCAACCAATGTGCGAGAAGAACATACCACGTGTGGCATTATGAGGATCAGCATCGGTCTCAGAGAACTTATGATGTACACGATGATCACGGGCCCAGACATATACGGAATTTTGGAAAGCGATGGTATTGAAAATAATCAACATAATACGCATAGGCAAATTGGCTTTATAGGCACGATGGGCCCACAAACGATGGGCAGCAGCAGTTATACCAAAGCCAGTAATGTAAGTAAGGAGAGTACCTGCGGGAAAAGAAAGAGAGGTTAATACCCTTGAAAAAATATTCTTCAAAAGACCCTACGCTTTGAACCCTGAAAAATATTGTTTAAAAGACCCTAGACTTTTATGGCCCTTGAAAAAATATTCTTTAAAAATTCTAGGCTTTTATGGCAATTGAAAAAAAAAATATTCTTTAAAAGACCCTAGACATTTATGACCCCTGAAAAATATTTTTTAAAAAACCATAGAATTGTATGGCCCCTGAAAAAATATTCTTAAAAAGACCCTAGACTTTTATGACCCCTGAAAAAATATTCTTTAAAAAAAATCCAAGCCTTTGGTAAGCCTTGAAAAAATATTCTTTAAAAAATCTTGGACTTGTATGACCCTTGAAAAAATATTCTTTAAAAATTTTAGACTTGTATGACCTTTGAAAAAATATTCTTAAAAAAATCTTAGCCTTGTATGACCCTTGAAAAAATATTCTTTAAAATCCACTCCATTGGTAAGCCTTGAAAAAATATTCTTTAAAAAATACACGCCTTTTTCTTTAAAAAAAACCCACGCCTTTGGTAACCCTTTAAAAAATATTCTTTGGAAAATCCACGCCTTTGGTAACCCTTGAAAAAATATTCTTTGGAAAATCTACGCCTTTGGTAACCCTTGAAAAAATATTCTTTAAATAATCCAACGCCCTTGGTAAGCCTTGAAAAATATTATTTAAAAAATGTACGCCTTTGGTAACACTGAAAAAAAATCTTAAATAGCCTTTGAGCAAAAATTTTTGTATTTTTTTTAATAATTTAAAATATATGTAATTTTTTTTCTACATACCCAAAACATTTGTCTGCCACTTGGCTGAGGTACACATCAAATACACGCCATAAAACGATGCTGCATACACATAAACAAAACCAATAACATTTATCCATACAATTTCCAATTTTCGCTCATCGGCCTTTTTAAAGGTTTCAATATTTTTCGCCAAACCTCCGTCAACGGTTTCAGCCTCCTGCTCGGACAGGACACCGGTGGCGGTATTTTCAAAAACCTTGGCGATAGGTTCATTTTCGGTAACGGTGGTGGTGGCGTTTGGTGGCATATTGCTAAAAAGGTAATAAACAAAATAATTTATAATTAATTCAAATAAATAATTTTTATATTTATAAAAAATATTTGAAAAAAATATATTTTTTTTAAATATTAGTGTGGTGCTTTTTAATTTCCTTCTTTATCTTATTCTGATTTAATGTTATGTTATTTAAAGCAAGCAAAGCTCTTGTTTACAAGCAATTGCTTCAACAATTTCTGTAGCATACTTTTAGGCGTATTGCAATAAAGTGCATGTGGAGACTTTTCGCATTTCAAAGGTAATATTTCAGAATGCTTGTTAATGGAAATGAACTGAAAAAATGTGTATTAAAAAATCCAAACTAACAGCAGATATACTTCTTGAAAAAATATATTAAAAAAATCAATGTAGTAGCTGATAAACGAGTTAAAAAATGTATTTAAAAAATCCACGCGTATAGAGACTTATATTTAAACAAATTATTTTTAAATTTAAATTTATTCTAAAAAAAAAAACAATTTACAGTAAATATATCTGGTCAAAAATATTTTTAAAAATGGAGGCATATATTGAAGATAGCTATTTTTAAATAAAAAATCAAGCGAATAACCACCTCCACTATGAGGTGGTCATTCAAAGTACCTAAAATCGATAGAGATTTATATACTGGGGGTTAGGTCATGATAAATTCAGCCTGAAGAAAACGAAATACCAAAACTACAGGCACTCAGGTTGGAAAATTTACTCACGACCCAATGACATATGGGACCCTTTGTATGGTAGCTTTGTACCTTAAAAATGTTCCAAGGATCGTTGGAATTTATCATGACCTCCAGTATTTAAAATCTATCGATTTTAGGTACTTTGAATGACCACCTAGTGGAGGGTAGATTCACATCTAGGATCTATTCCGAAATTTAGGACAATATTCATAGAGTGAATATTCAAACTCCACACAATATGAAAATGTGCAAGGTACCCTAACCTAATAAGTGAGCCATTACTGATCATTTATGCTACCCAGAAAAAAGAAGAAAGATCAAGAAAGACGTGAGCGTGAGGGGCAAATCGAGATATGCAGGAGTCAGAATGAAGTCCGGAAATTTTACCAACAAGTAAAAGACCAAAAAAGACGAAAGCTTTGGTACAGGCACATCTCCCTGTAGAGATGAAGATGGTATTAGATACAGATGGCGTAGTGAGGATCTGGAAGGGGCATTTTACAAAGCTTCTCGTATCAAACAGTGGCGGTGAAGAAAATACCCCAGAACCAATGAAAGATGACCGTATAGAGTGTATACCACCTAGCCAAGATGAGGTCGCAATCAATCCGCTCAAGAATAATAAATAATAAAGCAGCGGAGGAACTATTCAAGACCGGTGGTCAAATGCTGGTCAGGAGCATGCACCAGCTGATCAGTACAAATTGGCTAGTGGAATGCATGCCCAATGATTGGAACCTCAGCATCATGTGTCCCGTGCACAAAAACAGAGGCAAGACGATATGTGTCAATTATAGAGGAATAAGTATCCTTCCCATTGCATGTAAAGTGCTACCCAGCGTGCTGTGTGAACGACTGAAGCCAATTGTCAATGCCACTATTTGACCATACCAATACGGCTTCAGACCTTAAAAATTGACCATAGATCAGATTTTCACACTGCGCCAAATACTGGAAAATACCCACGAAAAACACATCGATACATTTCACATATTAGTTCGACAGCCCTATACGTTCAGATGTGTTTAAAGCCATTTCTGCGCTTGACATTCCTGCAAAATTAATAAGGCTATGCAGGATAACTCTAACTGGTACAAGATCGGCAGTTAAAGTCGGAAAGGACCTCTCGGAGCCCTTTAATACCGAATGAGGATTCAGACAAGCTGACAGTTTATCGTGTGATCTTTTTAACATCCTGTTGGAAAAGATTCAAATGTGAACACAAATGGAACTCTGCACACCAAACAACACATGTTACGCGCTTACGCCGATGACATCGACATTAGGGGCCGAACATAGCAGGCGGTAACAGCCACCTCTGAACAAAGTGATAAGGAGTTTGCCAAAATGGATCTGGCAGTAAATGTCGAGAAGACCAAGTTGATGAAATCAACGCGCAAGACGTCAAGTAGACTCGAACCAACTGTGAAACTTGAAAACGACAGCTTCGAGATAGTCAAAGATTTTATATTCCTCGGTATCGCCATAATTAAAACTATTGACATCAGATTTGAAAATCGGAGAAGAATAGTGTTGGCCAAAGGCCAAGGCCACCACTGACAGACCAAACTCACACTTTACAAGACGCTGATATTACCCGTGCTGTTATATGGATCTGAAGCATGGGTACTTGCGCAAGCAGATGAGGCAGATCTTGGAGTGTTTGAGAGAAAAATTTTCCGAAAGATCTATCGACCGATATGCGTCGACGGTGAATATTGCCGTCGAATGAACCATGAGCTGTACCATTTATTCTTGGACATCGACATAGTCAGACGTATCGAGCTGCAGCGACTTCGATCCCTAGGCCATATTGTGCGAATGGATGAGGATGCCCCAGCCTGAAAGGTATATAAAAGCGAGCCATCTGATGCTTCACGCAGAAGGGGAAGGCCGCAAATTCGATGGAAAGATCAAGTGTAGTATGTCATATCAGAACATGGTATTTCAAATTGAAAAAAACTACGCACACGATCGACGCGCATGGAAATTTTTTGTTATGCTCGGCTTATGAAACAAATGTTCTGTCTCGAGCCAACTAAGAAGAAGAGGAATATTTGCTACCTATTGATAATCGAAAATATTAAATTGTAGCCAATTGGGTTGAAAAAAGTGCCCAAACTCCCCATTACACCAAATGTTGGAGTGGTAAGAACCAGAAATACAAAAATTCAGCCAATTCGATTGAAAAGTTTCCAAAATTGGAAAAACTGCGCACAAGATTGACACGCATGGAATTTTTTTTTTTAAGTTCGGCTTATGGAACAAAAACTGAAAAATAAAAAAATGGGGTCTATTCTAAACCAAGGACGAATATTGATAATTTTTTGTAGGAGTATTTTTCTTTTTTGCAATTTTTTTTTTTTTTTTTTGGACTACGAGAACCAAAAATACAATTCGACAATTCGATTGAAAGCAGCTCCCAAAATCCCGAAACTTCGTTTCATATTGATAATTTTCAGTAGGAATATTAAAAAACATACCCAAAGCTCTTTTATTATCATCTTCGCGATTTCAATAGACAGAGATAAGTCAGGCAAACGGAAATTGCCAAGTCAATTTAGAATTTTATTGTGATCATGAGGTATTCGACAAATGTTTCGAGGTGTACACAGTCCATATTATGTTCGAGAGCATAAAAATCCAACCCTTATAGCTCTAATAGATCTTAAAAATGTCTTCGAGTAGCTCAGATAACTGTCGAACCATGATTAATAACTATACAAGGTAGTTTCATTTGAGAAATTGATAATGGCAACCCTTCTTAATATGGAATTTATATATCAATTTCAAATTAAATGAAAAATAAATTCCATAAAATGTTACGCATGGCGATTAGCAAATTTTCAACAAATTAAAAAATATATATTTTAAAGCTCCACACTGTTCTCAATATTTAACTAAGAATGTTGGAATTTGTATTTCTAGGTTTTATAGGCAGGGAACTTAAAAATATTAATTCAAAAATTTTTGCCACTGGACACAAGCTTTGCGTACATTTCGAAGGTAGATATTTTCGTTTAAATTTTGAAAGCTAAATGTTGTCACAAGCAAATGTATGAAAAAAATTGGAAACATATGACAGCATGAGACTACCTTGTATAGTTACGCTATGCTCTCGAACAAAATCAATCGACACTTACAACTGAAGTGTTCTTAAATAACATTTTAAAATATTCGATCGCATAACTGTTGAAAAAAAATTTTATAGAATCGATGATTTTAAGTCTTTAAAATAAATTTTTAAAAATCCGCTCGTATAGTTTAGATAATTGTTGAACAAATATCTTTTAACAAATCCACGCTTATAATTTAAATAGGTTTTGAAAAAAATTACAAGTTTATTTTTTTTAATCAACACTTTAAAAAGTTTTTGTTATTGATGTTTAGTTCCTCCCCTTCTCTCTGTTCTTCATGATTCAAATTTCCTTTGCATTGACATTAATTTTTATACACATTCATTTCCTGACGTCACTATTTTTCAAAGGTGATATTTACTATTATGCTGAGTGATGCACTTTAAAAAAATAGTAATAAAAACAAATATTGTTTATTTTCTTAAAATGTGCTAGGCACATTAAAATATTTACTAAGCACTTTTTGGTTGACAATTTCTACAACTTCGCAAAAACAACAACTAAACAATAATCACTACAGCAAAAAAACTATTCACTTAAAATGCAAACTCACTTTTCGCGACCCATTTTATTCTTGAAACGTCTGGGCACAACAAAGATCAGGTGTCAACTAATCACAGTGTAATGAATGATGCGTCATATCATAGGTGTTCTCTATACATGGTGGTAGTGGCCCTACTCCACAACAATGTAATGGAATTTCTCCTTGAAACAACCTTTAATAATATTAACGCTTCATGTGAGATTAAGTTGACCAAAATTATGATTTTGGTTGGGAGTGGACGTTATGGTCCGATGGACACATCTTTCACAATGACCTAATTGACAATTGTCAAAATACTCATTAAGTGAAGAACTACGACTAGGGGTAGGTCCGAATTAATAAAACTTTAATGAATAATTAATTAAACAAATTTCAAATTTGCAACGAAGCGGACCAAATTATTAACCAAAAAAAGCGGATTTTCAAAATATCTTCCCAAGGGCCTACACTAGGCATGTATTTTTTAAAGAATATTTTTTCAAGGCCCATCCTTACAAGGCGTGGATTTTTTTAAAGAATATTTTTTCAAGGGCCATCCATACAAGGCGTGGATTTTTTAAGAAATATTTTTCTCAAGGGCCATCCATACAAGGCGTGGATTTTTTAAAGAATATTTTTTCAAGGGCCATCCATACAAGGCGTGGATTTTATTAAAGAATATTTTTTCAAGGGCCATCCATACAAGGCGTAGATTTTTTAAATAATATTTTTTTCAAGGTCCATCCATACAAGGCGTGGATTTTTTTAAAGAATATTTTTCCAAGGGCCATCCATACAAGGCGTGGTTTTTTTAAGGATATTTTTTCAAGGCCCATCCATACAAGGCGTGGATTTTTTAAAGAATATTTTTTCAAGGGCCATCCATACAAGGCGTGGATTTTTTTAAGGAATATTTTTTCATGGGCCATCCATAAAAGGCGTGGATTTAAAAAAAATCAAGGACAATAACAAGTCGAGGATTTTTAAAAAATATTTGTTAAATTAAAAAAACATATTCAATTATCGATTTACTTTGGTGTGCCGTAAACCAAAACTTTACTTTCCTAAACTAATATTTAACAAAAGCAAATTAAATTTTCATAATATTATTATGAATATATCGATTTTGAAATCGATTCGATTTTGTAGCAGGTCATTGTCCGATAATGGCCTTTAGGAAAATTTTGCCGAACATAATTTGCAAACCATGAGGTTTGTATAACATAACTTTTGTTTTTTATTATTTATTTAGGTTTCGTTTTTTATTTTGTTATGACTGTAACCTATTGGTTTCAAAATAGGCCAAAGTCCGATTATTTCCTTCGGAAATAACCCCCAACAATTTATTTGACAAATAGATGAATATTTTTTTCAAATATTTCGGAATTTTGGAATAAAATAAATTGCATAATTCACATAACACGGTTGTTGTTGTTGTTAATATTGTTATGCTTTATGCTTCCCGGCATTGGCTATGGACCAAACCCTCAAAAAAATAAATAAATAAAGAGGTCACATAGTCAAACAAGATTTAGCATTGCCTCATACAATAACGGATTGGTGGTGAGGAAGGGGACGACGACGATATGTTGACATTGAATAATAAATAAAAGAGAAAAGGTTTTTTTGTCTGCGGCACCACAGACATACACCTACCTAATGATCATCAGCAACACCATTACCTCCACTTCGAATCTCAACAGCTTCTTACAAACTATACTTAAATATTTATGTACATCTACATAATCAATAGCGGGGTTTTGTGAAATGTTTTTTTTTCGAAGTTTAAACAAACATCTTCAAACATTTAAATATGACTGTCTTCAAACATTTAAATATGTATGTGTGTTTTTGTATGTTTGTCTTGCGGATATGCTAGTAGTCGTCTAGCATCGACTCACCCTCCATAGTCTCATAACATTTTGCATTAATTTTGAAGATCAATGAATGGACTGACCACATCAGATAGCCTTTTGTGAAATACAAAAATACCATTCATTAAAATTAAATATTTTTTTTTCAAATTTTGACAATACAAAAATCGAATTTCATTATCTAATTTGAATAAATGTTGAGTATTATGTGAAAGGGGTGAGGAGGGATTGCGATGCCCTTAGGTCATGAAATACTTATGGCGGTTGAATGGAGTTTATTATGTGTTTGATATTGGGTAATTAATTGGTTCAGATTTGTATGACCTATATAGTGAATATATAGGTTAGATTTATGATGAATAATCTTCATTTGGGATTTAAAATTTCCTACGCAGGATAAACACAAAGTCAACTTTTTTATCTGAATAGCCAGTAATAAAAATGTCATCCAAATGATGACAGTGATAAAAATGTCATCCCGGAAATTCAACGTTCAAATTTCTCTTTTGGGATTTGGCGCCCAACAGCAACGAACCATAACAGACATCAATATACAGAAATGTAAGTTAAAGTACGATGCATTTTGTTCATAAAGGCATGAAAGAATACAAATTAATCTCTCTTTTTAAATTCTGAGACAAAATTTTACAGTGGCTTGTAATAGGATAGGTGTACGATGACCTGATTAAGGGCCAACGGATAATAGTATCTCACGTAATGTTGTAGATGAGTATCAGTCAAAACAGTCGTCGACATATATCAGAAGTATATTTCTGGATGGACATTATTCGCCTGGGATTTAAGATTTCCACCTTAAGATAACAACTAAATCGGCTTGCAAATCTCTTTACCTTGTAATCCCAGTAATACGAAAATTCAACGTTGAGCCTTTAACTTTAATATTGGAAGTTTGGAACTTCAAAATTAAAGTTGAAGGCTTATCGTTGGATTTTCGTACCTATATGGACCTTGGTGCACCGAAAGGTTACCTTTTGTTCTAATGCATGGTAAACATACATAGTAAATATGCGATTGTCTCCATCCTTTTTTGAACTTCTGTGATCAAATCTAGCAATGTCCAGAAATTTTGCCAACGAGTAAAACACCAAACCGAATGCTTTCCTCCTTATATATGACATTTCCTCCCTTATATATGAAGATCTGATGACAGATACTGATAGCATGCTGAGGATCTGGAAGGAACATTTTGCAAAACTTCTGGTATCAAATAGTAAAGGTTAAGAAGGTACCCCAAAACCAATGACGGCATAGATTGTATACCACCTCGCCAAAATGAGGTCAGAATAGCAATTAATCGGCTGAAGAATAATAAAGCAGCTGGTGAATAGTATGAGCTTGATCCGCCTCTCGCCAGATCAAGCTCACACTCTTCAAGATGCTGCATGGGTACTTGCGCAAGCAGATGAGCCAGTTCTTGAGAGAAAAAATCTATGGACCTATCGAGTCGACAGTGTATATCGCCGTTGAATAAACCATGAGTTGTACCATCTATTCTCGGACATCGACATAGTCAGACGTATCGAACTGCAACGATTACGTTGACTGGGTCATGTATTGAGAGGATGCCACTGCTCATATGCCAAATCAGTGAGCCCACAGATGGTTTACGTAGAAGGGAAGGTCACGAATTCAATGAAAATATTAAGTGGAAGACAAATTGGAAGAGCTGCACACAAGACCGACGCGCCTGGAGATCTTTTGTAAGCTCGGCTTATGGAACAAAATATACTGTCTGCTTATCCGTCTGTTGAAATTACGATACATTGCTACTTCTACTCCTAGGATGATTGATAATGAAAATGGGATATATCGGTCCATTATATGTATATGCCATATACATATAATGTACCCCAATATTCATTATTTTAGGAATTTTTGTCACGTTTTTCAACCGAATTAATTGTCGTTTAAATTGGATATAATTCAAATTGGATTAAAATTGGATATAATTAGACATATAGGTTTTTATTGGGCGCCACATATTTTTAATGACGGTTTACGTTTCGGTATAGCCATTTTTAAGGTATTCCCAACTTGAGTATCTATTTTCTCCTGGTAGCAATATACCATGACATAATACCCTTTTAAATGTCCCCATCGATTTTCGCCACTTTAAATGTTCAACTCATGGGGGAGATCGATTTTAGGTACTTTACATGTCCAGCTCATGGTGGAGATCGATTTTAGGTACTTTACATATCCAGCTCATGGTGGAGGCTATAAAAAGTTCAATCCTGACGAACATAACGACAATTTTATTTTGTTATAAAATATTTTTAAAAACATTTTATTGTTTTCAATTCACTTCAAACATTTGCATTGGATTCGCAGCTCTATATCTCAGTTCCACATTAAGTAAAAAATAATAATCCATTGTGTTTTGACAAAAATAATAAAAAGTCTTTGTTTATTTTTTCATTTTTTTTCAAAATTTAAAAAAATGTCCATGATGTGGGTATTTCTTTCATTTCAGTATTTACACTTGATATTGAGTCTTTGATTTTAGCCCTGAAGGCACTCTTGACTTATTAACACACACACTAACACTTTCACATCTATTAATTGTATTGTGGTCTTTATGTTTTTTTTCTTTCTTTTTTCGATTTATTTGTTAACTTACAATTTGTTTTATAAAAATAATTATATTCAGCTGTTAATTTCTGTGTTTGGGATTTTGAGTTTTTACAGCGACTGAACGCACTGACTGAACTTGTGCTGTCGACTTATTTCAATCGACTGATAAATGTTTACCGTTGTAGCATCCAACTAATATGGCTTTTTTTCGGTCGATTTGGTCGGCTAGGTGAAGATTTTGAAAATTCGGTGTCGTCGACGTCGTTGCATTAACATAATTGACCGATGATGATGATGATCATCATCAAGATGAAGATGACGAGATGCTGCTGCTGAAAACTATTGCTGTTTTTTGTGGTTGATTTTGGTGGTCGAGGCAATGTTGTTGTTGTATTTATTATTAATTAAATATTCCCCATACTAACACCTAGAGAAATAAAAACCAAATGGATTTCTTCTTTTTTCCCTTACCATTTTGTATATGTGTGAGTGCATTTAATATTATGTGAACATGACCACCCCAATAGTTTGTCAAACTCAGGTTGAATACAAAAGATTTTTGTTCTGCAAGTTTTTTTTTTATTTTAAATCTTATTAAGTATAGAGACAATGTTTTGACATTAATAGGCGTCAGATACCTATCATTACCAATAATTACTCCTCTTGATGAAATCTATACGAATTTTCACACAATTATAATTGTGCGGTGTATGAAATTGGTCACACGTACACATATCTATGTAAATTACAAATTGTTTTTCTTTTAAATAAATTATGTTTAATTAGAAATAATTATTTATTTATAGTAGGACGAAAAAATATGAAATCCGACATAGTTGATTTTTTTGTGTAGAACTGAGAACCCAAAATGGGTGCCGTAGGAGATGATAGGTATGAAGCAACGTCCCCGATTGGTTTTAACATGGCAAAGCCCAGGCTTATTTTGGTCCCGTCTTCATCTCAATTGTGGGCACTGACCTTCCCGCGGTGTCACCTGGGGTAGCTATTTTCATCACCCGTAGACATAGAGAGGTGATATGTGCCGCGAGTTCACCCATAAGAACTATTAAAAAATGTTGGCGACCCTTGCAAACGTATAAAAGACCACGGTCTGCGAATCTGCACTTGGAATGTGCGCACGTTGTACAAAACAGGCACAGCTTTCGCTTTGGCGGATTTACTAAAGAAGTACAAAGACGATATTATTGCCTTACAGAAAATGCGATGGAAAGGGACAGGCGTAAGTAAATCAGACGATTACACACTGTATTATAGCTGACATGAAACGAGACATGAATTTGGCTGCGGATTTATGGTTCATAGGAGAATAAAAGACCTCGTCTCCAGATTCACTCCAGTAGATGAGCGAATTGCTATAATCCGTATAAAAGCGAAGTTCTTCTACATCAGTCTTATTTGCGCCCATGCTCCGAAGGAAGACATAGATGAACAGACCAAAGACATATATTACGAGCGCCTAGATGCAGCGGGTGGCATAGGGGATGATAGATACCAAGCAACGGCTCTGATTGGCTTTAAGATGGCGAAGTCCAGGCTTATCTTGGTCCTTCTTTCATCTCAATTGTGGACACTGACCTCCCAGCGGTGCCACCTGGGGAGCTATTTTCATCACCCGATGAAATAGTGAGCTAATATGTGCCGCGAGTTCACCCATAAGAACTATACAAAATGGGTTGAGGCGTTGGGTTAGTTGCCCACTCTCGGAAAACCCAACCTACTATGAAAAAACAAAGAAAAAGAAAACCAAACCCCCTTAATGTTGGCGACCCCCGCAAACGTATAAAAGACTACGGTCTGCGAATCTGCACTTGGAATGTGTGCACGTTGTCAAGAACAGGCGCAGTGTTCGCTTTGGCGGATGTACTCAAGAAGTACAAAGCCGATATTATTGCCTTACAGGAAATGCGATGGAAAGGGACAGTTGTAAGTAAATCAGACGATTACGCCCTGTATTATAGCTGTCATGAAACGAGACATGCATTTGGCTGCGGATTCATGGTCAACAGGAGAATAAAAGACCACGTCTCCAGATTCACTTCAGTAGCTGAGCGAATTGCTATAATCCGTATAAAAGCAAAGTTCTTCTACATCAGTCTTATTTGCGCCCATGCTCGAAGGAAGACATAGATGAACATACAAAGGCATATTTTACGAGCGCCTAGAAGCAGCGGGTGGCGTAGGATATGATAGATACCAAGCAACGGTTCTGATTGGCTTTAACATGGCGAAGTCCAGGCTTATCTTGGTCCCTCTTTCATCTCAATTGCGGACACTGACCTCCCCGCGGTGCCACCTGGGGAGCTATTCTCATCACCCGATGGAATAGTGTGCTAATATGTGCCGCGACTTCACCCATAAGAACTATAAAAAAATATGGGTTGAGGCGTCGGGTTAGTTGCCCACTCTCGGAAAACCCAACCTACTATGAAAAAACAAAGACGACCCCCGCAAACGTATAAAGGACCACGATCTGCGAATCTGCACTTGGAATGTGTGCACGTTGTACAAAACAGGCACAGTTTTCGCTTTGGCGGATTTACTCAAGAAGTACAAAGCCGATATTATTGCCTTACAGGAAATGCGATGGAAAGGGACAGGTGTAAGTAAATCAGACGATTACGCCCTGTATTATAGATGTCATGAAACGAGACATGAATTTGACTGCGGATTTATGGTCAACAGGAGAATAAACGACCTCGTCTCCAGATTCACTCCAGTAGATGAGCGAATTGCTATAATCCATACAAAAGCGAAGTTCTTCTACATCAATCTTATTTGCGCCCATGCTCCGACCGAAAACATAAATTAACAGACCAAAGACATATTTTACGAGCGCCTAGAAAAAGCATATGACCGCTGTCCTGGCCATGACATTAAAATTCAGCTAGGAGATTTTAATGCAAAAATCGAAAGGGAAAATATTTTTGGCCCTAAACGTCGGAAAATTCAGCCTCCATGAAGAAACATCCGACAACGGCATGAGGTTGATTGACTTCGCGGCAGCAAAAACATGGTAGTTAGCAGCACCAGATTCAAGCATCTCGATTTACAAAAGGCCACCTGGATTTCTCCTGATCAAACAACGAGAAATCAAATTGATCGTGTTGTGATAGACGTAAGACATTCATACAGTGTATTAGATGTTCGATCGACCCGAAGAGCGAATATTGATTCGGACCACTACCTTGTAGAAGCCAAGATTCGCACTCTTCTCAATGTTGCAGCAAAAGTGTGATCTAACACAACGCGGAAACTCGACGGCGAAAAGCTGCAAATACAACAGGTAGCAGATACCTACCTGCATGACGAAAGCTCTTCTTGTCCCGCTAATAATATAGAAGCACAATGGCAAAGAATTGCCCACTACTTACAAACTGCAGCAAAAGCAACACTTGGGTACCAAAAACCACCATCGAGAAACCCATGCTACCATCAGGAGTGTCGTAATGCTACTGATGTGAAAACGCAGCGTATAGGGCAGACAGTAGCAACACGTAATGTGAGAAAAGGAGAGAGGTGAAACGTATTTTCAGAAAAAAAAAATAAAGAACAAGAAGCACGTGAGAGTGAGCAAATCTAGATGTACAGGATTCAGAATGAGGTCGGAAATTAGACCGACGAATAAAACAACAAACCGAAGGCTTTGGTGCAGGCATTTCTTCCTTTAGAGATGAAGTAGGAAACCTGGTGACAGATACAGACAGCGTGTTTAGGATCTGTAAGAAGCATTTTGAAAAGCTTCTGGTATCAAATGGTGGCCTTGAAGAGGATACCCCTGAAGCAATAAGAGATGACGCTATAGAGTGTATACCACTTAGAAGTCAGAATAGCAATCAATAAAGAGTAATAAAGCAGGGACAAAGGTGAATAGAAACACATGTTACACTCCTACGCCGATGACATCGATATAATGGGTCAAACATTGCGTGCGGTAACATCCACAGTTAAACTCGGAATGGATCTCTCCGAGCCCTTTAATACCGAATGAGGATTCAGAAAATGTGTCGTGTGATCTCTTTAACATCCTGCTGGAAAATTTCATACGAGAGGGGCAAAGGCGAAAAAAACACATGTTACACTCCTATGCCGATGACATCGATATAATAGGTCAAACATTGCGAGCGGTAACATCCACCGTTGAACAATTTGGGAAAGAGTCTGCCAAAGTGGGTCTGGCAGTAAATGGTGTGAGAAGTAGATTTGGAAAGTTGAAACTGCATCTTCGAGGTGGTCAACGATTTTATATACTTCGGTACCGTCATAAATAAAACTAATGACATCAGTTTGAAATTCGGAGAAGGATATTGTTGGTCAACAGATGCTATTATGGTCTAAGTAAGCAGTTTAGATACAAGGTCACCTCTCGCCAGATCCAACTCACACTCTACAAGACGCTGATACTGCCCATGCTGGTGTATGGATCAGAAGCATGGCAGATGTGGCAGCTTTTGGAGAGTTAGAGAGAAAAATTAACCGAAAGATCAATGAGCCGATCTGAGTCGACAGTGAATATCGCCGTCGAATGAGCCATGAGTTGTACCATCTATTCTCAGACATCGACATAGTCAGACGTATCGAGCTGCAGCGACTACGATGCTGGTGTATGGATCAGAAGCATGGGTACTTGCTCAAGCAGACAAGACAGCTCTTGGAGTTTTTGAGAGCCGATCTGCGTCAACCGTGAATATTGCCGTCGAATGAACCATGAGTTGTACCATCGTGGAGGATAACCATCCAGTGGAGGATAACATATCAAAGCATGGTCTTTCAAATTGGAAAAACTGAGCAGAAGATCGACGTGATTGGAAATCGTTTTTATGTTCGGCTTATGGAACAAATGTTCTGTGTCGAGTACATCCGAAAATGTTGCCCAATCTAAATATATATACCCATCATTTAATAATATAATAGTCGGGTCATTTTCAGTCGAAGTGTTTTTAGTGACCCGCATTGTCAAATTTATTACACGCTTGGTCTTTTGAAGGTTAGGGTTAGATTTTTATTGTATCCTTGTCTCATCTAGACACACATACACATATTTATGTATAACCAAATATTACAACATGTACACGTGTATGAATGCTTAGGTCAATAAGTCTCAAGGTCAACATTATTGTAAATTAAGTCGACTATATTTTAATATAAAACTAAATTTAAAATTATTGTATAAACCTGTTAATATTGAAGTTGTAACTAAAAATAAATGAAAATTGAATTAATATAATACATATGTATATTTGCATTGGAAATTGAAAGAAAATGTTTAATAGACGACTGAACCTCTATTATACAGTAGGTGCCAAAAATAGACTTAAAGTTTTTTGCATTGCATAGTTGAGCCTAGGAAGTTATAATATATTTTAAATAGAAATCTACAGTCATCTCGTAAGCATGTTAAATGTTAATGATTTGTATATTACATTGTTTTTATTTTTATTTATTATTATTATAATTTATTTATTGTTATTACTATTTATTTATTATTATTATTTTTTTTTTTTTTTTTTTTTTTTGAAAAATAGTCAGGCTTAATCCCAGTTTGTTGTTTTTATAAAAAAAAAACAACTATTTATTAGTGGGGAATGTATGGCATTGTCCGCCGAGGGGTAAGGCAGGGAAGACTATAGTTTCGGATCTCGCCACTGATCCTCATCAGTTCCCTTAGTTTTTTTTTTATAAAAACAACAAACTGGGATTAAGCCTGACTATTTTGCAAAAACAAAATACAAATGGTATCCCAAATAACCCGCCAACACTACTGAAGTTGTAGACGAGGCACGGTCATACTGTTTGGTTTATTGCTTTAACTAGCAATACCAACAACAACGTTATGTGCATTCATCACAAAGTGACGACACATAGCAGTGGGAAATGTATTGTAGTTGTCTGTGAATGCCTTGTTGACCACGAAGTCAGGCGCCAACGAAACGAACTTCTCATTGGGGTCGTATCGCTGGTAACGTAAGAACTTCGAATTGTCACAAGAGACATTTGGGTTTGAAAGGTTTTTTGTAAAGAAGCTATTAATAGCTTCTGGGGAGAATATCCCAACAAAAAACTAAGGGAACTGATGAGGATCAGTGGCGAGATCCGAAACTATAGTCTTCCCTGCCTTACCCCTCGGCGGACAATGCCATACATTCCCCACTAATAAATAGTTGTTTTTTTTATAAAAGCAACAACCTGGGATTAAGCCTGACTATTTTGCAAAAACAAAATACAAATGGTATCCCAAATAACCCGCCAACACTACCAAAATTTATTTCTCCTACAATAGATATTTCGATTTGCATATATTCCAAATAATGTTCGTAAATTTAAAACCCCACCCATATTTTACTAAAATTCCACATAGTATGTACCAACATCTTACACTAACCGTACAACCACGTTGTCATTGCATGGCGGAAGAGTTTCCTCCACACAATGACAACGTGGTTGTCGGCTCGGTTTACAATTATCACGTTCGGATCTCTAATTTGGGATGCACATTTTTGTACAACAACAAAATATTACAAATGTCAACCAGTGGACCTGAAATTGACATTGAATTTGGGAAAACGCATTACAAAAAAAAAAAACAGGTCTACCCGCATATTTTTTGGTAAATATTATAAATTTTCATTTATGCTGATGGCTGGTCAAAGAAAGAAATAGCTTGCGGCTATGTCAATTGATAACCGGTACTAAAACTATTTTTTGTATATACAATTTAATAAGTACACAGGGTGCTGGCTTTGTTTATCCAAATTAAATATTATATATAAATATTCATATTTAATAAAGCGATGCAGACAGACAGCTTCTTAAGTGGTTTTTTTTTCGAATATTTTTTTGGGAATAAAAATAATAATATAAAATTATTTGAATTTATTAAAACATTTTTAGGGTGTGAATTGAATATGCGGACTGTCAATCTTTCTATGGTTGCTGGCGCATGAAAAATATTCTAGAAAAAATAAAATGAAAATTCTATTAAAAATTGTTTAAAGAATTACTTTTTTAGGAGCCATAAAAGTCGTGGATTTTTAAAGACTAATTTTTCAAGGGCCATCCATACAAGGCGTGGTACCAAAGACCACCATCCATACAAGATAAGGGCCATCCATACAAGGCGTGGTACCAAAGACCACCATCAAGAAATCCGTGGTACGATCTGGAGTGTGGTAATGCTACTGATATGAAAAACGCAGCGTATAAGGCATCTATCGGGAGAAAAGGAGAGAGGAGAAACGTATTTTCAGAAAAAAGAAGTAAGAACAAGAAAAACGTGAGCGTGAGCAAATCGAGATGTAAAGGAGTCAGAATGAAGTCCGAAAATTCTACCAACGGGTAAAACACCAAACCGAAGGCTTTGGCGCAGGCACATCCTCCTGTAGAGATGAAGAAGGAAACCTGGTGACAGATACATACAGCGTGCTGAGGATCTGAAAGGAGCAGTTTGAAAAACTTCTGATATCAAATAGTAGCGGTGAAGAGGATACCCCAGAACCAATAACAGTTGACGGTATATATTGTATACCACCTAGCCAAGATGAAGTCAGAATAGCAATCAATCGGCTGAAGAATAATAAAGGAACAGGTGACGATGAATTACAATCCAAACTATTCAGGATTGCATAGTACAATTTGGCTAGAAGAATGCATGCCCAATTATTGGAACCCTAGCATCATGTGTCCTGTGCACAAAAAAGGAGACAAGACGATATGCGCCAACTATAGAGGAATAAGTCTCCTTCCAACCGCATATAAAGTACTGCTAGGGATACGTAGTCGAGCGCAAAAGTCGACTTTTAGACTTTTCGATTTTTGCCTCTGACCAAAAAGTCGATTTTTAGACTTTTCGATTTTAGCCTTTGACTAAATAGTTGACTTTTCGATCTTTCGATTTTGTCGAAACTGTTTAAAATCGATTTTCGACTTTTACAGACTTCTGCAAAATCGACTAAAATTTGATTTTTTAATATGAATTATTGTGAACAGATAAAGTAAAGTTCAGGAAAGTGCAACTTTTAAGTAATTTGAGATTTGTGATAAAAAACCAAGCATTTATGAAGAAAATCGAAAGTCGATCTTGAAAAGTCGACTTTACGATTTTCTCATAGATCAAAAGTCGACTTCGACTTTTAGACTTTTCAATACAAATAGTCGATTAATCGATTAGTCGATTTACTTATCCCTAAGTACTATCCAGCGTGCTGTGTGAACTACTGAAGCCAATGGTCAATGACATTATTGGACCATACCAATATGGCTTCAGGCCAAGTAAATCCACTATTGACCAGAGTTTCACTCTGAACCAGATCTTGGAAAAGACCTACGAAAAACACATCGACACATTTCACCTATTCGTCGACTATAAAGCCGCATTCGACAGTCCTATCCGTCCAGAGTTGTAAATGCCATGTCTGCGTTTGCCATTTCTGCAAAATTAATATGGCTATGCAGGATAACTTTAAGCGAACCGGCTGATGGTTCACGACAAAAGGGGAAGGCCACGAATGACAAAACTGCGCAAAAGACCGATACGCCTGGAAATCTTTTTTAAACTCGGCTTATGGAACGAAAGTTCTGTCACAAGTCAGCTATTTATATGTTTTTTTTATTACATTTTTTATATATTTATATTGTCTACAATATTTTTATATTTAGAATAGATTAAGGAATGAGAGAAATAGCAAACTGGTGAAGGATTCCAAACCAATTTTTAGGCTTTCACGATAAGAAGAGGATATAAAAAATAAAACTTAAAAAAAATGTATTAATAAAAAATTATGAAAGGATACCACATATTAATTTTTTTAACGCTTTCAAGAAGTTTTGTTGAAAAGCCAATCCATTGATGCGCTCATAAAAATTACTAACCTTACCAAAATAAACAAATCCAAAATTTGCATTGAGTATATCTATGTGAATATCTTAATTAATACTAACAATAATTTCTATGTCTAGTCCATGATTTTAGTGTGAACCAAAAAACTGGATATTTGAACTTGAATATGAAGCGTCTAATTGCAGCAGCATGGCTGGTGCTAATTAAGGTTTTATTTTAAACTGTAAAATTAAGACAATTTTCAAATTTTATATGGACACATACAAAGAGCTCATTGATAACTAACACATTAATTAATGAACAGAATACACGTGGATATTTTAAAAATCCACGCTTTAAAAAATTTGTCTTTAAAAAATCCGCGCCTTGGATAACCCTTGAAAATGTGTCTTTAAAAAATCTTTAAAAAATGAGTCGTTCAAAAATCCACGCCTTGATTAACCCTTGAAAATGTGTCTTTAAAAAATCTTTTAAAAAATGAGTCGTTCAATAATCCACGCCTTGGATAACCCTTGAAAAATGAGTCGTTCAAAAATCCACGCCTTGGATAACCCTTAAAAAATGAGTCGTTCAAAAATTCACGCCTTGGTTAACCCTTTAAAAATGAGTCGTTCAAAAATCCACGCCTTGGATAATCCTTGAAAAATGAGTCGTTCAAAAATCCACGCCTTGGTTAACCCTTGAAAAATGAGTCGTTCAATAATCCACGCCTTAGATAACCATTGAAAAATGAGTCGTTCAAAAATCCACGCCTTGGTTAACCCTTGAAAAATGAGTCGTTCAATAATCCACGCCTTAGATAACCATTGAAAAATGAGTCGTTCAAAAGTCAATGCCTTGGATACCTCTTGAAAAATACTTACTAACTTAGCTGGCTTGTGACAGAACGATTGTTCCATAAGCCGAGCATAAAAAAGATTTCCAAGCGCGTCGATCTTGTGCGCATCTACTCCAATTTGAAAAACCATGTTCCGAGATGTTGTCCTTTCCATCTAATTCGTGGCCTTCCCCTTCTGCGTGAACCATCAGTAGGCATTCTCCTTCATTCTCACAACATGACCTAGCCACCGTAGTCGCTGCAGCTCGATACGACCGACTATGTCGATGTCCACGTATAGATTGTAAAGCTCGTGGTACATTATACGCCGATATTCACGGTCGACGCAGATCGACCCATAGATCTTTCGTATAATTTTTCTCTCAAACAATCCAAAAGCTGCCTCATCTGCTTGCGCAAGTACCCAAGCTTCAGATGCATATAACAGCACGGATAGTATTATCGTCTTGTAGAGTGAATTTGGTCTGGCGGGTGGTGGCCGTGTTCATAAATTGCTTACTCAGACCATAGTAGCATCTGTTCGCCAACACTATTCTCCGCTGAATTTCAAAACTGATGTCATTATTTTTTTATGACGGTATATCAAATCTTTGACTATCTCGAAGCTGTAGTTCTCAAGTTCTACAGTTGGTCCGAGTCTACTGGACGTCTTGCACGTTGATACAATCAGCTTGGCCTTCTCGCCATATACTGTCAGTCCCACTTTGGCAGACTCCTTTTCAATTCGTTTAAAGGTGGCTGTTACCGATCACAATGTTCGACCCCATAATGTCGATACCATGGGCGGAAGCGAGTAACAAATGTTGTTTGGTGTACAGAGTGTCATTTCTGTTAACCTTTGCGTCTCGTATGACCTTTTCCAGCAGGATGTTAAATAGATCACACGACAAACTGTCACCTTGTCTGAATCCTCGTTCGGTATTGAAGGGCTCTGGTAGGTCGTTTCCTACTTTATCCTGCATAGCCGTATTAATTTTGCAGGAATGCCGAATGTAGACATGGATTTAAACACAACTGAACGGATAGGGCTGTCAAATGCGGCTTTATAGTCGACAAATAGGTTGTATGTGTCGATGTGTTTTTCGTGGGTCTTTTCCAGGATTTGACGCAGAGTGAAAATCTGGTCAATTGTGGATTTGTCAGGTCTGAAGCCGCATTGGTATGGTCCAATAATGTCATTGACCATTGGCTTCAGTCGTTCACACAGTACGCTGGATAGCACTTTATATGCGATGGGAAGGAGACTTATTCCTCTATAGTTTGCACATATCGGTTCCATCATCAGCTCGTGCATGCTCCTGACCAGCATCTGGCCACCAGTCTTGAATAGTTCGGCCGGTAAGCCATCGGCTCCTGCTGCTTTATTGTTCTTGAGCCGATTAATTGCTTTTATGACCTCATCTTGGCTAGGTGGTATACCCTCTATACCGTCACCTTTTATTAGTTATGGAGTATCCATTATGTGATATCGGAAGCTTTTCAAAATGCTCCTTTCAGATCCTCAACACGCTGTTTGTATCTGTCACCAGGTTTCCTTCTTTATTTCTACAGGATGATGTGCCTGCACTAAAGCCTTTGGTGTTTTACTCGTTGGTAAAATTGTCAGACTTCGTTCTAACTCCTGTACATCCCAAGTTTTTCTTGCTCTTTCTCCTTTTGTCTGAAAATACGTTTCTCCTCTCTCCTTTTCTCCCGATAATTCTCTCTATCATTACGTTTTGCTACTGTCTGCGTTTATAATATCAGTAGGATTACGACACTCTTGATCGTACCACGGGTTTTGTAGGAATTGGGCAATTCTTTGCCATTGCCATATCGAGACAAGAAGTGTTTTCGTCAAGCAGGTGGGTAAGTTGAGCAGAGTAGGTCTCTGCTAAATGTTGTGTTTGCAGCTTCTCGACGTCGTTTTGGTTTAGATCGCACCTTATGACGAGTGTGAACCTTGGCTGCTACAAGGTAGTGGTACGAATCGATATTCGCTCCTCGGATCGATCGTATGTCTAAAACACTGGATGAAAGTCTTTCGTCTATCACAACATGATCGATTTTATTTCTCGTTGTTTGATGGAGAAAAATCCAGGTAGCCTTATGTATATCGATATGCCTGGTGCTGATAACTACAATGTTTTTATACCCTTCACCACACTGTGGTATTGTGTCTTTGTGCATATGTTTGTAACAGACAGAAGGAAACGAGATAGACACATGGTTCCTTTTGAGAATATGCATAGAATCACTTTCTAAGTCGATTTATGCATGTCCGTCCGTCCATGTTAAATTGTAAACAAAGTACAGGTCGTATTTATGATCCGAATTGAATTAAATTTGGCATAGGTCACTTATTCGGCCCAAGGACGAACCCTATTGAAATTGGGAAAAATCGGTTCAGATTTAGATATAGCTCCCATATATATATTTAACCAATTTAATGTAAACGGTCCCTATATATCTTTCGATTTGCACGAAATTTTGTAAAGCCTAATCATTTAGGTCTAGAATGATGCCTGTCAAGTTTCGTGAAAATCGGTCCAGATTTAGATATAGCTCCCATATATAGTTTCGTCCGATTTCATGTAAATGGTGCACCAAAGTCCCTATATATCTTTCGATTTGCACGAAATTTGGCATTACGTACTGAATTAAGCCTAGAGTGATGTCTGCCAAGTTTCAAGAAAATCGGTCCAGATTTAGATATAGCTCCCATATATAGTTTCGTCCGATTTCATGTAAATGGTGCCCCCAATGTCTCTATATATCCTTCGATTTGCAGGAAATTTGGCATAACGTACTGAATTGAGCCTAGAGTGATGTTTGCCTTGTTTCGTGAAAATCGGCCCAGTTTTAGATATAGCTCCCTTTTATTATAGATTGATTTTAAGTAATTGACGCACCAAGGAACCAATAGGAACAAAGCGTTCTGAAATTAGTATAACCTAACCTGTGACAAGTTTGTTTGAAATCGCTTAATATTTGGATATAGCTTCCCTATATATTTTCGCCCGATTTCAAGTATATTGTGCATCAAACTCCTCATGTTAGTCAGATTGACATAAAATTTTGCACAACGTACAAAATTGAGCATAGAATTACCTAGTTGCGTTTTCTAGAAGTACACACATAGCCCAACGGATGACCTATTTATATTTGTTTAAAGTCGATTTACATGGTATAATAAAAGAAGGTAAAAGCAAGTGTTGTTGTACAACAAACGATACAACAACCACATGAAAATTTGTTTTTGCAAGTTATACTAGTGTCAAAAAATTTGACAGAAAAATGTAAACAAACAAATAAATTATATTTATTTTGAAAATGAAATATTTTCGAATCCTCAAAATAAAATTTGAAAAACATGAATGAAAATCTATAAAATTTATATTTCTATCGCTTCCACATCTTTCCAATAATTAAACCATTGCCTCTTATATGTGTAACTAATATGAAAATGCTAGGAATTGCGAATTATTCCATGAAGAACGATTTGCTTCCTCAAACTTTCCCAGCAGGCAGATTGAGTAAATTGAATACGGGAGCACATTTAATAAAGAACAATTTCAAATTGTATTCGTTCCCAATTTTCCTGTTGGGCGATTTTGAAAAACATAACTTGTCAAATTCATATTGACACTAGTGTTACGTTGGAATCAAATCAGCTGGGACTTGCTGTTACCTTTTATAATTGTACCATGGTCGATTTACATACTTTATGGATAGATCTAGTTATATTCACATTTAGATAAATATCACATATTTTATTTCATCCAATTTCATGTCCTGTCCTGTTTAATATACCGATAGTGGTGAAGGGTATCATATAGTCGTCCCCGTCCGACTTTACTACTTTCCTTACTGGTTTTCTGTAGCGAAGTCAATCAACCTCATCCCGTTGTCTGATGTTTCTTAATGGAGGCTGAATTTTCCGACGGTGGTGCCAAAAATATTTTCCCTTCCGATTCTTGCATTAAAATCTCCTAGCAGAATTTTAATGCATGGGCGCAAATAAGATTGATGTAGAAGAACTTCGCTTTTACACGAATTATAGCAATTCGTTTTCCCGTACCCATTAGTCAGCCTCCCCTGTCTCATTAAATATTCACTATGAATAGACACAAAACATAATGAAACCCATAAAATTTTGCAGACATTAATATATTTCACAATAAATTTAAAGTAGTTTAGTTTTGCGTTTTGTTTATTTGTTTATATCATCATTAAAATGATAGCTATACAACAAATCTATCTCATTTATTTATTAGCATACATACATATGTATTAAAACCCCCCAATATTTTGAAACTGCATTATTGAGGATGATACACGTGATTTCCGTTAATAAAAAAAGTTTCATAAAAATTATCTGCCACCATTCAGAGACAGAAATGTTTTTATTATCTTTTTTCGACAACCACTAATTTTTCTCACACGAGTCGAACATTAGAACTAGAAGCAGCAGTAATAATAAAAGAAACACTTCCCTCCCAAGAAAAGAAAAAACAAAATTAATCAAAATTAGTTTATCAATGCCATCATATTTATTTTAAATAAAAACATTTAATTTTTTGCAGATTTTTTGAAATTAACGTGTTTGTGTCAGAGGATTTCAGGTTTTTATGTTTATCTGCAGCATGTGTGCTTCTTTACGTTCCTTGGAATCGCTCGCCTACAGGTGATATGCAAATTTTACTATATGTCTTCCTGCCTGGTTAGTTTCTCAGTCCTCAAACTCGTTCAGTTTTTTCCTCAATTTTTTAAGAACGCATTTCAAGATATTCGGTAAATACATAGTCGAAATTCTTGACTTTAGAACATAATAAAGTCTTAACGCTTATCATGAAATACTAACACGCTTAGGTGAATGAAAATATTCTGCTAAATCAATAAAAAAATAATTGCTATAAATTTTGTATTATTTTCCGCAAAGCGTGTATTTAGTAGTTGATTGTGTATTAATCGGGAAGCTAAATTTTGGGTTTCTTATTTTATTTCATTCTTTTTTTGGTCTGTTCCAGTACTGCAAGAATCTACTCGATTTTACTATTATCTTCGATATCATAAAGGAAAATTCGTTATCGTAGTAAAAAGTAGTAGATTCATGCAGTACGGGAACAGACCATTTATGTACTGAGGCTGCGTACACTCTTTCTCTACTCTGCTCCCTTCCAGCATTGAGCCACTTCGTCCACTAGCAACATTCGCCAATGATATATTTAATTGCGCTTATTTTCCTTCGGAAATCGAAGAACTCGCCAATTTTTAATGGATTTTTATATCGTTCGGCTCTCAACAAAGGCACAATTCACAATCTATTATTTTATTTTAATCGAAATTACATTTCATTTATAGTGTTGCCATTGTACACTATAATTGACAATGGGTATAAAAAATTTGGTTCATTCCACAGCCTGCAATAATCTTATGTCAATCGAAATTGTTTCCGATTTCCCCTTTATAAATTTAGGCATATAAAAAGAACGGAATCGACCACGACATAGACCCCAAATAATTTAATAAGGCGTCGATAATCCGTAGATTGGATTATCGACACACTATGTCGCGACATATAAGCATATAGGCACCAGCATATAAATTATAAATTTTAAGCTTATTGTTTAGGATCAGTAAACCAGTAAAGTTTACAACGTATGTATGTTTAGCTTTTATGAGTGGCTTCCATATTAAGCACCGATCTCATACCATTCCCAGATACTTTACAGAGTTTATTTTATTGTTTATGTTGACTGGTGAACAATTACATTTTCGCAAGTAAAAGTGTTATACGACAGGATTTCTTATTCGTATATACCGCCAGTGCTTTTGGCGACAATATTTCTTTTTACAGACCTTTCCGGTAGTCTTTCAAGAAACGTTGCTGTATAGTCGTCTCTACGTTCAAATAGAATATTTTTAAATTCTCTACAGGACTGCTACCTGCCTACTCTTTTGCCACCTTCTTCTGGGTCGTATTTTTATACCCTTCACCACACTGTGGTGTTTATGTCTTTGTGCATATGGCAAAAGGAATCGAGATAGACCCATGGTTCCTTTTGAGAATATGCATAGAATCACGTTCTAAGTCGATTTACGCATGTCCGTCTGTCCGTCCGTATGTCCATGTTAAATTGTAAACAAAGTACTGGTCGCATTTATTATTCGAATTGGATGAAAATTGGCACAGCTCATTCATTTGGCCCAAGGACGAACCCTATTGAAATTGGGAAAAATCGATTCACTTTTAGATATAGCTCCCATATATATTTTCGTCCGATTTAAGGTAAATGGTGCACCAAAGTCCCTAAATAACTTTCGATTTGCACAAAATTTTGCACAGCGTACTGAATTAGGCCTAGAATGATGTGTGCCAAGTTTCTTGATATATAGTTTCATCCGATTTAAGGTAAATGGTGCACTAAAGACCCTATATATCTGTCGATTTGCACGAAATTTCGTACAACGTACTGAATTGAGCCTAGAATGATATCTGCCAAGTTTCGTGAAAATCGGTTCAAATTTATATATAGCTCCCATATATATAGTTTCGTCCGATTTCATGTAAATGGCGCACCAAAGTCCCTATATCTTTCGATTTGCACCAAATTTGGAATAACGTACTGAATTGAGCCTAGAGTGATGTCTGCCACGTTAAGTTTAAATCGGTCCAGACTTAGATATAGCTCCCATATATAGTTTCGTCATATATATATATATATATATATATATATATATATGTCGATTTGCACGAAATTTGGTACAACGTACTGAGCCTAGAATGATATCTGCCAAGTTTCGTGAAAATCGGTCCAAATTTATATATAGCTCCCATACATATATAGTTTCGTCCGATTTCATGTAAATGGCGCACCAAAGTCCCTATATCTTTCGATTTGCACCAAATTTGGAATAACGTACTGAATTGAGCCTAGAGTGATGTCTGCCACGTTAAGTTTAAATCGGTCCAGACTTAGATATAGCTCCCATATATAGTTTCGTCCGATTTCATGTAAATGGTGCACCTAAATCCCTATATATCCTTCGATTTGCATGAAATTTGGCATAGCGTACTGAATTTAGTCCAGACTGATATGTGTCAAGTTTCGTGAAAATCGGTTCAGATTTAGATATAGCTCCCTTATATTATAGATTGATTTCAAGTAATTGACGCACCAAGGATCCAATATATGGCTGATAGGAACAAAACGTACTGAAATTAGTATAACCTAGCCGGCGATAAGTTTTCTTGAAAGCGGTTCATATTTGGATATAACTTCCATATATATTTTCGCCCGATTTTAAGTAAATTGGTCATCAAACTCCTCATGTTAGTCAGATTGACGTCAAATTTTGCACAACGTACAAAATTGAACATATAATTACGTAGTTGCGTTTCCTAGAAGTACAGACATAGCCCAACGGATGACCTATTGATATTTGTTTGAAGTTGATTCACAGTTAGATAAATATCACATATTTTATCTCATCCAATTTTATGTTAATAGTCCTGTTTAATATACCCATAGTGGTGGAGGGTATCATATAGTCGGCCCCGTTCGACTTTACTACTTTCCTTACTGGTTTCAGTAATGAGTTGTCTGATTTCAGATGATATATGTAGTCGGTGTAGCTAAGACAGCAGATTATTTAATGATGTTCGTGAGATAATCCAGAGGGTGATTCATTTCATATGTTGTTGCTGGTCCTAAATTATTACAATTATATTCCTTTGCTCGTGTTTTAATAATTCCAGAGTTAATTAAATAGTAATACTCTTTTTATATGTGGATTCAGAAAAGCATTTAGAACAACATCGACTTTGCAAGATATAAGTTCTAAAACTACGAATAATCTGAACGAATCATTGTGGCTGCCTTATATTTTCAATACGCTGGATTATTCTATGCTGATATCAACATCATATTGATCAAGGTTTATCTAGTGAGACATATCTCTTTCTTGCGGGAGCGTTATCTCCATTTATCCACAGTTATCACTTCTTGGACTCGAGAATTCATTTCTTTCAGAAGGCAGGAGTATCCACACTGACCGTAATCAACAAATTTTTGGGGTCATCTTCATTAAACGCCCCAAATTCTCCTTGTACACCAACTACATTAACCTGAAGTTCTGAAATCTCTGTCTTACGTCTTCTGGCTTAAATATAAACAAACATTTATTGTGGCACACAGTTCGAATCTCGACTTCTTAGAGACATATAGTAGAAAATTTTAAAACTCCAGTCCGCATAGTATCTGCCGTATCATACCAATCGTCACCCACGTATTTTCCAACCGTTCCGTTGTATGTGTTCGGAACCCATAAACCAAAATTCTTTGTTAGAGACACTTCATTTGTATGGCGGCCAAATAAAAAGGTGAACCAATATATCCCATTTGCACGCTGTCCGATGTAAGTTACGAAATGAAAGGGGATTACGCCAAAACAATTAGGAATTTTTTCAAAATTTACAAGGACAGACACTACCAAAAAATATCCTACAATAAAAAATCCGTCCAACTTTAATTAGTTATTTTATTTATTTATTTTTTTTTTTTTTTTTTTTGAATTTTTTAACAAGTTTTTTGAGAATAAAACTGTTGACATTTTATTTCCACCCATCCCATTATAGATCCTTATGTACATCATCTAATATTAATACCCATCCGATCTTCGCTTAAAATGTTGATACAGTTGGACCTATCCGACCTTCGCTTACATTGATTTTGGACTCATGACGGCCTAGGCCATCGCTGTGCAAATGTAAGTTGAAATAGAATACATGCTTCGGGTGAGTCGCATCTACATTATGTGTGCTCTCAGCTGGAGGATGTTTGGGCAAAAACATCTGCTGGGTATCTTCGTAATATGAAGATGTAAGAGAAGGCAGAACAAGTGAGCTATCTGGCGCCCAAAGTCTAAAATTGACAAGGATGAAGCAAAAATACACAGTTGGTGTATTTTATATGGGGTAAATTTGTGTCAGGAGAACACGAAATAGAGAACTAGAGAAACTCTGGATGAAAAATTTGGCAATGGCCTTGAACGTACCGAACATGACATTAACTGAAGGGGAATAACCTGGAATCACATATGTATCTACTGTTCGTCGATTTTAAGAAAGTTTTCGACGCCATCAGACGAAGAACCATCATATTGTAGCATTGAGCAAAAGCGAGTAACCCCGAAAATAATCGGAATAATAAGGAAACAAAACTCTCAGTTCCTTACAGGGAGCACCTAAGACAATCGTTTAGACACTAGATTCCATTCATTCACAAGGATCAACAAATCGAGGTTGACGATGATACACCAGGTACTATAACTTCCAATATCAAATAAGACAAAATAACCTTACATTGGAAGATGCCAGATGTGATACTTTGTTCTAGTTCTATTCCCACAAGTTTTCAAAAGGAATAGACCGATAGGTCCCATCATCGGTCTTGATCGGGGTTTGGTACAAATATTACAATGTGCATTTAACGTATCATGTAGTATAGTTCATTAGCTTCATATGAAATTCAAAAATGTTGACATTTTGTGGGGGACAATTAATGAACCAATAGGTCCGATCGTCATATTTGATTTAGTGTTGGAAAAAATATTACGATGTGCTTAGTTTGTATATAAATGCACATCCATTTCAATATAGGTCTTGCAAATGTTCAAAATTTTGGCACTTTGTGGGAAAGGTACCACAGGGAGCGATGGGTCCCATATTCAAACATGATCTAGGTTTGCTAATTACAATTACAATGTGTAAAGTTTGGATTATTTCGGGTATTCCCTTCCTTTGACAGTGGATTATTGGCCGAATAATTGCAAAGAGCTAATTTGCTAATTACAATTACAATGTGTAAAGTTTGGATTATTTCGGGTATTCCCTTCCTTTGACAGTGGATTATTGGCCGAATAATTGCAAAGAGCAATTGCTGCCATTTTTTTTTTTTTTTTTTGTACACCGAAATTTCAACATAAAAATGTAAAAAGTTAAATACGCGCCATGACGCCGAAAGTTAAAATTTGTTTAACTTTGGCACGAGTCAATGCGCGTTATTAAGTGCAGCCAAAATGAGTTCTTTATTTAACTTTTAACAATAAAATTTATTGCATACTTTTAGGCTGTAACATTTCGGGGTGTTATGCTTTGCTTTACACTCATTCGTAAACAAACGGTTCTCCATCCCACCTCATTCGTAAACTTTCGGTTATACCATTTTGAGTTCATCTGTATCGGCCATATTTTCTTCTCCTCCCATTCGTTAACAGGTGGAACGTTTTACAATTTTTTCAGTCGTCGTTTTTATTTTGTTGGCGAATGTTTGCGTACGACGTCGTTTGAGTCTTGGCAGAACGACGATTAAACAAGCGAATTATATAAAGGCTGGAGTCTTGGAGGCTTCCCTCTTATTGTACAACCGTGAAGTGAAAAAGTCCAGAACAGTTGGAAACATTTTTAGAATTGGACAATCTAGTTCACTTAGCGGATCGATCTTTCTCGTTTCTTTTTTAAAAAGGAACTAGTTCCATAATGTAGTTTCTTTGCTCCATATAGTTCCTTTACTCCAAACAGTTCCTTTGCTCTTTATAGTTCCTTTGGTCCATATAGTTTGGAGCAAAGGAATTACGCTCCATATTTTTCCTATGCTCCATATAGTTCCTTTGCCTCTAATAGTTCAAAAAAGGAACTGGATAAGAAAAAGGAACTATATTAATTAAAGAGCTGGAACTAGTTCCGATCGTTCCTTTCTCGGAATAGTTCCAATGAACTAGTTCGTTCCGTTCCGGAACTACTCAACTCTATGTAAAAGGCCGAATCGGATCGAGTAATTGTAAAGCAGAGACAAATTATGTTGCGACAATTGACCAGACAAATATGCCGGTCAGGAGGTAACCTTAAAAAGGCCTTTGGACAAAGGACAATATCCACAACCCAGTGTCTACGTGATGGCAGTGAAGGTAAGTGGTATCGGTTACACTTTGCTTTGGCATGACATAATTTAGCAGCTTTGCTTTTTATTGCTTTCCAAAAGGTCAAGCTGAGGAGAAAACCGTACTGGTGGACAAGGAGAAAAACATTACCATGATTGGCATCAATAGGCCGCAACAGAGAAATGCCATTAATGCCGCAACAGCAGCCAAGTTGTGTGAAGCGTTCAGTGCCTTCGAAGCAGATGAAACCTCACCCATTGCTGTGCTCTATGGTGTGGGTGGTAGTTTTTGTTCGGGTTTTGATATTTTGGAAATGGCTGCCAATGATGAGGGCAAAGTATCCATGGAAATGTTAATGATGCCTGAAGGCTCAGTGGGTCCCACCCGGCGTCATTTACACAAACCCGTGGTGTGTGGCATCAATGGTTATTGTGTTGCCAACGGCTTGGAATTGGCCCTGATGTGTGATTTACGTGTTATGGAAGAATCGGCAGTGTTGGGATTCTTTAATCGTCGTTTTGGTGTTCCTGTCATTGATGGAGGCACTGCTCGTCTACCGGCTATGATAGGCTTTGCACGTGCCCTCGATCTGATATTGACCGGGCGGCAAGTTAATGCCGAGGAGGCACATGCCATTGGTTTGGTCAATCGTATTGTACCCACTGGAAATGCTTTGATTAAAGCCTTGGAATTGGCTCACACATTGGCGAAATTCCCACAAAGTGCCCTGAATCATGATCGGAATTCGTTGTATTCCTCAGTTTTCGAAGCGGCCAATTTCCATCAAGCTATACAAAATGAAATTATGTATACATCCAAGGATATGATCGATCAAATGAAGGAGGGCATCACATGGTTTACTCAAAGTGAGTAGGTCTTTTAAAGATGGTTTGAATATCGTAACGAATGATATCCTTATTTTGTGTACAGCCTTCAAGGACGACAATCGTGATTCATGGTTGAAACGTGACAAATCCATGGCCGATTGGGATGATCAGCAGGTCGCTGAAGCCGCTGCCCAAAAGGAGGCGGAAAAACAAGCCCAAGAACGTGCACGAATTGAAGAAGAGAAACGCCTTAAGGAGGAAAAAGAAAAGAAAAAAGCCGAAAAGAAGAAAAAATCCGATGAACCTGAACCAACACCAAAAGAATAAAAGAAGGAGAAGAAATAATTTATTTATATAACTGTAATATAATTGTTATTAATGTCGGATTCTAGTTTATTTGTATTTTATAATTAAAACAAGACTTAAAATTCAACAAAAATAAAAATAAAAAAGAGCGATTAAAAAAAGCTTCTAACCAAAATAAAAATTCGAAAAGTTTAAAAGTAGATTATCAACTGCCCAATAGGCGTGGATTTTTAAAGAATATTTTTATTAAGTTCAACAGCCCTTTAGGCGTGGATTTTTAAAGAATATTTTTATTAAGTTCGACAGTCCTTTAGGCGTGGATTTTTAAAGAATATTTTTATTAAGTTCAACAGCCCTTTAGGCGTGGATTTTTAAAGAATATATTTATTAAGTTCGACAGCCCTTCAGACATGAATTTTTTAAAGAATTTTTTTATTAAGTTCAACAGCCCTTTAGGCGTGGATTTTTAAAGAATATATTTATTAAGTTCGACAGCTCTTCAGACGTGAATTTTTTAAAGAATATTTTTATTAAGTTCGACAGCCCTTCAGGCGTGATTTTTTTACAGAATATTTTTATTAAGTTCGACAGTCCTTTAGGCCTGGATTTTTAAAGAATATTTTTATTAAGTTCGACAGCCCTTCAGGCGTGATTTTTTTACAGAATATTTTTATTAAGTTCGACAGTCCTTTAGGCGTGGATTTTTAAAGAATATTTTTATTAAGTTCGACAGCCCTTTAGGCGTGAATTTTTTAAAGAATATTTTTATTAAGTTCAACAGCCCTTTAGGCGTGGATCAGTTAAATAAAAACACAATTAGAATTTTTTATTTTGGTTTTGTTTGGGTTTTTTATTTACTTTTTTTTCTTTCAAGAGCTCTAACAAATTTTGGTATCCAATAGGGTTTTATTTCGGTTTTTTCTGGTATTATTAATTTTTTGTTTGTTGTTATTATTAGTGGGTAATTTGAATGTTTGTAAGTATGTATGACAAGTTAGGTATACAATCATCAAAGTTTTGCTATTAGATAATAATGAAGAATGAATTTTGTAGGTTGTTGAGGTTTCTTCTCATCATCATTCCCATTTTCACACTTCTTGGGATGGTTTTTTTTAAAAATTCATAAGATTTATTGATCTGTGACATACATACAAAAAACTACACATATTAAACATTTATTTTTTATTTATTATTTTTATTGTTTGTTTTTATTCATATTTTCATAGAGATAATAACAACAAATTTTTGTGAGTGTTTTGTTTTAGAAAAAAGATTTAGGGATCACCAATCATCTCAGACGAATTGGAGGGGGGTAGAAGTTGGGCTGGAAAGAAGGGAGATATTTAAGGAGGAATGGTAGAGGAATGATATTATGATAACAAGTTATTTTTTATGTATGTATATAATAATTATAATGATAATAATACGAAAAATATTAGTAATATGGGATTTATCCTTGTTTTCATTTCTTGTTTTAAACATTTTTTTCAAATTTTTTTTCTCCAACATCTATAAAATGTAAATGGTAATAATAGCAAAATTTTCCTTTGAGTGAAGAAAGAATGAACAAAAAGAAACAAAAATTGAAAAAAGAGCATTTTGAATTCAATAAAAGTTACAGGTTTGTTTGTTGGTTGGCTGTTTTAAAGCTCGGCCGCCTATTGTTTCCGGGGAAATGTGCAGCATTTTTTATGGAGTTTGATTTTCTTTTTTTGGGGGAGCACATCTTCTTCGGCTTAGCTGTTATGTTGCTTTTTGGTATTTCCTTTTCTTGTTTTTTAAGATGTCTTTTGCAAGTTTTCTTTTACACACATCTCCAGGAGGCTAGGGGGTTTTCTGCAAGGATAGGATTGATTCTTAATTGCTAGGACACGTTTGTGGGCTTTTCAGAGATTTTTTTTCGTTCGATTTTATCTTCTTCTCCGTTAACGTGTTGATAGGTGTTAGTTGTTGTTGCTTTTTATCTTTGTTATTTTTATGTATATTTAGATTTTACAATTACACAATAATAAAAAGTTGTTTTTGTTGTTGTTAGTATAATTATTATTAATAATGATTTTGGTTTCATTCCAGGTTTTTTGTTTTCCTTTACAAGAAAATTACATTCACTTGGTATTGATGATGGACATCATGGGGAGTATGGATGTAAGGTGAATGTTTGATAATGAGTTGTGGTAGCTGTTTGGGGGCTAGCTAAGGAGTTAATATTCATTCATTCATGTGCCAGACATAACTGATGTTTACGACAAAAACAAAAGGACAAAAACATGTGATATATGCGTTGCAATGGTTGCTGTTGCCTTTTCCCCAAAAATGTGACTGATTTAGCTATTTTTTGCTGCTGGTGAATTTGCTTTTGGTGGTGTTAATTAATTATTTAGGTGGTGAGATCAGTGCATGCAAGCAATCATTTTTTTTCTTGGAATTCACTGCTTTTGGGTTTTGTTTTAGCAGCTTATTTATATATAATTTCTTTATTTTCTGTATATCATCTCATTAAGGACATTTTGTTGTTGTTTTTACTTGTTTTTTGATTTTTTTTGTTTTGAAATTTTAAGAAATCATTTTAAAAATGTTTGGTTTTTTGGTATTTGTTTTTCATTCTTCTAGTTCTCATAGCTTTTCAGTTTTGTTGTTGGTTGTTTTGTTTTTTAGGAGCACAGTTTTTCCTTTCGTTTTTCCCTGATTTCTGTGTGTGAGTTGTTGTTGTGTGGACGTCTTCTTCTTCATCTAACAATCTATTCATCTTTCTTATTGATAATAATGGCATTATCAATTTCATCCTTAGGTTGATCCTTATCACCCCAGCCCCAGGTGGCATGAGAACCATCACCGGTGCGCTTGACACGCTTCTTAATGATATCGGCGGATACAGTTTTCAAATCATAGGCCCAGCCAATTTTGGCAAAGAAATCAATGAAGCCAGTGGTCATGTTCATGGAATAGTTGCCAAATTCAGCGGTCTTGTAATCCCAGGGGAAGACATGATGATAGTTATGCCAGCCTTCACCGAAAGCCAAAATGGCAACAGATTTGTTTTCAGCGGGGTTGATGTATCTGCCACAATAGAAACAAACACAGATTAGAAAGGGCGTCTCCAAAATAAAAAAATGACTTACTTATCATAGGGTTTGCCACCGAATTTATGAGCAGCACTGTTCACCAACCAGGTAATGTTGAGAATAAAACACCAACGGAACATGGTGGCAACAAACCAGGAATTGACAAAGCTTTCATTCCAGAGGTACATGGGTACCATTGTTGGCAAAATGAAGCAGAGAAGAGGCATCAAGATCATGTAGTATCTGAAAAAAAGAAAAGAAGGGGAGGTATAGGTTAATAAAATATATTAAAATGATTTTTTTTAAATTAAATTTTTATATGTGTTTTCAGGTCTATAGGAGTGGTTTTTTAAATTAAGTTTTTAAGAAGATTTTCAGGATTTTTAAAGAATATTTTTAAGAAGATGTTCAGGCCTACAGGCGTGGATTTTTAAAGAATTATTTTAAGAACTTCAACAGCCCCATAGGCCTGGGTTTCAGACCTATAGGCGTGGATTTTTAAAAAATATTTTTATGTAGATGTTCGGGCCTATAGTCGTGGATTTTTAAAGAATATTTTTAAGAAGTTCAACAGCCCCATTGGCGTGGATTTTTAAAGAATATTTTTAAGAAGTTCAACAGCCCCATTGGCGTGGATTTTTAAAGAATATTTTTAAGAATTCCAACAGCCCCATAGGGCGTTGATTTTTAAAGAATATTTTTAAGAATTTCAACAGCCCCATAGGCGTGGAATTTTAAAGAATGTTTTTAAGAATTTCAACAGCCCCATAGGCGTGGATATTTTAAAGAATATTTATAAGAATTCCAACAGCCCCATAGGCGTGGATATTTTAAAGAATTCCAACAGCACCATAGGCGTGGATTTTTACAGAATATTTGTAAGAATTTCAACAGCCCTATAGGCGTGGATTTTTAAAGAATATTCTTAAGAATTTCAACAGTCCCATAGGCGTGGATTTTTAAAGAATATTCTTAAGAATTTCAACAGTCCCATAGGCGTGGATATTTTAAAGAATCTTTTCCAACAGGATTTTTAAAGTATATTTTTAAATAGTTATTTCATTTCTTCTACTCACTTCTTTTGGAACATAAGAATGGGATCAGCTCTCAAATCGGATAGATCGACACCCTTGCCCTTGGCCTTAACTTCGGGATGTTTCTTGCACAACAACCAGCCAATGTGCGAAAAGAAAAAGCCGCGAGTGGCATTATGTGGATCGGCATCGGTTTCCGAATACTTGTGATGTACACGATGATCACGGGCCCAATGATATGCAGCATCTTGGAATGCAATTGTATTGAAAATCATCAAAATCAAA